>NC_057411.1:23765745-24065745 GCF_019320065.1 Cervus canadensis | reverse complement strand
CAAGACAGCCCATCTTTGTCAGTGCTGATTATTATAAATGCCTTTTCTCAGATGAAGATGAAAGCAACTTTCCCAAACCCCCACCTTCTGTCATCCTAGTTCTAGTATCTGAAGCAGAATCACCTGGAACGCCTCCATCCTTGTGACATTTCCAAATATTTAACAGCAGCTATTGTGATTACACTTATGTTAGAGATCTTTGCATGCTCCATCTGATAGGATTTTATTGCTGTGCACAAGTATTTAACTCCAGGTAGAGCATAAGAAATAGCTTTTTCTCATTCCTACAGTACATCCCCAGAAACAGCTGTGAACAAGATACATATTGCACCCCATAAGCAAACATATTACATTTATCTTCTCATTGTTTAATATTCTTGAGGAGATCATATATTGATTCTTTAGACTTAGAAGACCATAAAAATGAAAAATTGAAAATATTTGTGATAATAGAATACATGTATATATACATAGAGAATATATATATAGACACACACAGAGAAGTCAAAAGAAATGTCATTAAAGCTGGCTTTAGAAATAAGTCAAGGTGATAATTTTATAAAAATTGGTTGGTTTGCCCATGCATGTAAATTTTCAGAGAGGATTTTGCCCAGGATTTCACTCTTTAGACCCTTAGGGGTTTATACTCCTAAATATGAATTTCAACAAATAAACAAGCCAATATATAACAATTGTCTAAACTAAAAAGATAATGAAAGGTAATTGCATTACATTCATTTTATTTTTTTTTTATTAGTTGGAGGCTAATTACTTTACAATATTGTAGTGGTTTTTGTCATACATTGACATGAATTAGCCATGGATTTACATGTATTCCCCATCCTGATCCCCCCTCCCACCTCCCTCACCACCCGATTCCTCTGGGTCTTCCCAGTGCACCAGGCCCGAGCACTTGTCTCATGCATCCAACCTGGGCTGGTGATCTGTTTCACCCTAGATAATATACGTGTTTCAATGCTGTTCTCTCACAACATCCCACCCTCACCTTCTCCCACAGAGTACAAAAGTCTGTTCTCTACATCTGTGTCTCTTTTTCTGTTTTGCATATAGGATTATCGTTACCATCTTTCTAAATTCCATATATATGCATTAGTATACTGTATTGGTCTTTATCTTTCTGGCTTACTTCACTCTGCATAATGGGCTCCAGTTTCATCCATCTCATTAGAACTGATTCAAATGAATTCTTTTTAATGGCTGAGTAATATTCCATGGTGTATATGTACCACAGCTTCCTTATCCATTCTTCTGCTGATGGGCATCTAGGTTGCTTCCATGTCCTGGCTATTATAAACAGTGCTGCGATGAACATTGGGGTGCACGTGTCTCTTTCAGATCTGGTTTCCTCAGTGTGTATGCCCAGAAGTGGGATTGCTGGGTCATATGGCAGTTCTATTTCCAGTTTTTTAAGAAATCTCCACACTGTTCTCCATAGCGGCTGTACTAGTTTGCATTCCCACCAACAGTGTAAGAGGGTTCCCTTTTCTCCACACCCTCTCCAGCATTTATTGCTTGTAGACTTTTGGATAGCAGCCATCCTGACTGGCGTGTAATGGTACCTCATTGTGGTTTTGATTTGCATTTCTCTGATAATGAGTGATGTTGAGCATCTTTTCATGTGTTTGTTAGCCATCTGTATGTCTTCTTTGGAGAAATGTCTGTTTAGTTCTTTGGCCCATTTTTTGATTGGGTCATTTATTTTTCTGGAATTGAGCTGCAGGTGTTGCTTGTATATTTTTGAGATTAATCCTTTGTCTGTTGCTTCATTTGCTATTATTTTCTCCATTCTGCGGGCTTGCTTTCACCTTGCTTAGAGTTTCCTTGTGTGCAAAAGCTTTTAAGTTTCATTAGGTCCCATTTGTCTAGTTTTGCTTTTATTTCCAATATTCTGGGAGGTGGGTCATAGAGGATCTTGCTGTGATTTATGTCGGAGAGTGTTTTGCCTATGTTCTCCTCTAGGAGTTTTATAGTTTCTGGTCTTACATTTAGATCTTTAATCCATTTTGAGTTTATTTTTGTGTATGGTGTTAGAAAGTGTTCTAGTTTCATTCTTTTACAAGTGGTTGACCAGTTTTCCCAGCACCACTTGTTAAAGAGGTTGTCTTTTTTCCATTGTATATCCTTGCCTCCTTTGTCAAAGATAAGGTGTCCATAGGTTCGTGGATTTATCTCTGGGCTTTCTATTCTGTTCCATTGATCTATATTTCTGTCTTTGTGCCAGTACCATACTGTCTTGATGACTGTGGCTTTGTAGTAGAGTCTGAAGTCAGGCAGGTTGATTCCTCCAGTTCCATTCTTCTTTCTCAAGATTACTTTGGCTATTCAAGGTTTTTTTGTATTTCCATACAAATTGTGAAATTATTTGTTCTAGTTCTGTGAAAAATACCGTTGGTAGCTTGATAGGGATTGCATTGAATCTATAGATTGCTTTGGGTAGTATAAGTCATTTTCACAATATTGATTCTTCCAATCCATGAACATGGTATGTTTCTCCATCTGTTTGTGTCCTCTTTGATTTCTTTCATCAGTGTTTTATAGTTTTCTATGTATAGGTCTTTTGTTTCTTTAGGTAGATATACTCCTAAGTATTTTATTCTTTCTGTTGCAATGATGAATGGTATTGTTTCCTTAATTTCTCTTTCTGTTTTCTCATTGTTAGTATATAGGAATGCAAGGGATTTCTGTGTGTTAATTTTATATCCTGCAACTTTACTATATTTGTTGATTAGCTCTAGCAATTTTCTGGTAGAGTCTTTAGGGTTTTCTACGTAGAGGATCATGTCATCTGCAAACAGTGAGAGTTTCACTTCTTCTTTTCCTATCTGGATTCCTTTTACTTTTTTCTGCTCTGATTGCTGTGGCCAAAACTTCCAAAACTATGTTGAATTGTAGTCGTGAGAGTGGGCACCCTTGTCTTGTTCCTGATTTCAGGGGAAATGCTTTCAATTTTTCACCATTGAGAGTAATGTTTGCTGTGGGTTTGTCATACATAGCTTTTATTATGTTGAGGTATGTTCCTTCTATTCCTGCTTTCTGGAGAGTTTTAATCATAAATGAGTGTTGAATTTTGTCAAAGGCTTTCTCTGCATCTATTGAGATAATCATATGGTTTTTATCTTTCAATTTGTTAATGTGGTGTATTACATTGATTGATTTGCGGATATTAAAGAATCCTTGCATTCCTGGGATAAAGCCCACTTGGTCGTGGTGTATGATTTTTTTAATATGTTGTTGGATTCTGTTTGCTAGAATTTTGTTAAGGATTTTTGCATCTATGTTCATCAGTGATATTGGCCTGTAGTTTTCTTTTTTTGTGGCATCTTTGCCTGGTTTTGGAATTAGGGTGATGGTGGCCTCATAGAATGAGTTTGGAAGTTTACCTTCTTCTGCAATTTTCTGGAAGAGTTTGAGTAAGGTAGGTGTTAGCTCTTCTCTAAATTTTTGGTAGAATTCAGCTGTGAAGCCATCTGGTCCTGGGCTTTTGTTTGCTGGAAGATTTCTGATTACAGTTTCGATTTCCTTGCTTGTGATGGCTCTGTTAAGATCTATTTCTTCCTGGTTCAGTTTTGGAAAGTTATACTTTTCTAAGAATTTGTCCATTTCTTCCAAGTTGTCCATTTTATTGGCATAGAGCTGCTGGTATTACTCTCTTATGATCCTTTGTATTTCAGTGTTGTCTCTTGTGATCTCTCCATTTTCATTTCTAATTTGGTTCTTCTCCCTTTGTTTCTTAATGAGTCTTGCTAATGGTTTGTCAATTTTGTTTATTTTTTCAAAAAACCAGCTTTTAGCTTTGTTGATTTTTGCTATGGTTTCTTTAGTTTCTTTCGCATTTATTTCTGCCCTAATTTATAAGATTTCTTTCCTTCTACTAACCCTGGGGTTCTTCATTTCTTCCTTCTCTAATTGCTTTAGGTGTAGAGTTAGGTTATTTATTTGACTTTTTTCTTGTTTCTTGAGATAAACCTGTAATGCTGTGAACCTTCCCCTTAGCACTGCTTTTACAGTGTCCCATAGGTTTTGGGTTGTTGTGTTTTCGTTTTCATTCATTTCTATGCATATTTTGATTTCTTTTTGTATTTCTTCTATGATTTGTTGGTTATTCAGAAGCGTGTTATTTAGCCTCCATATGTTTGAGTTTTTAAGAATTTTTTTCCTGTAATTGAGATCTAATTTTACTGCACTGTGGTCAGAAAAGATGACTGGAATGATTTCAATTTACCAAGACCAGATTTATGGCCCAGGATGTGATCTATTCTGGAGAAGGTTCCGTGTGCACTTAAGAAAAAGGTGAAGTTGATTGTTTTGGGGTGAAATGTACTATAGATATCAATTAGGTCTAGCTGGTCCATTGTGTCATTTAAGGTTTGTGTTTCCTTGTTAATTTTCTGTTTAGTTGATCTATCCATAGTTGTGAGTGGGGTATTAAAGTCTCCCACTCTTATTGTGTTACTATTAATTTCCTCTTTCATACTCGTTAGCGTTTGCCGTACATATTGCGGTGCTCCTATGTTGGGTGCATATATATTTATAATTGTTATATCTTCTTCTTGGATTGATCCTTTGATCATTATGTAGTGTCCTTCTTTGTCTCTTTTCACAGCCTTTATTTGAAAGTCTTTTTATCTGATATGAGTATTGTGACTCCTGCTTTCTTTTGGTCTCCGTTTGCGTGAAATATTTTTTTCCAGCCCTTCACTTTTAGTCTGTATGTGTCCCTTGTTTTGAGGTGGGTCTCTTGTAGACAGCATATATAGGGGTCTTGTTTTTGTATCCATTCAGCCAATCTTTGTCTTTTTGGTTGGGGCATTCAACCCATTTACATTTAAGGTAATTATTGATAGGTATGGTCCCGTTGCCATTTACTTTGTTGTTTTGGGTTCACGTTTATACAACCTTTCTGCATTTCCTGTCTAGAGAAGATCTTTTAGCATTTGTTGAAGAGCTGGTTTGGTGGTGCTGAATTCTCTCAGCTTTTGCTTGTCTGTAAAGCTTTTGAATTCTCCTTCATATCTGAATGAGATCCTTGCTGGGTACAGTAATCTAGGTTGTAGGTTATTCTCTTTCATTACTTTAAGTATGTCCTACCATTCCCTTCTGGCCTGGAGGGTTTCTATTGATAGATCAGCTGTTATCCTTATGGGGATCCCTTTGTGTGTTATTTGTTGTTTCTCCCTTGCTGCTTTTAATATTTGTTCTTTGTGTTTGATCTTTGTTAATTTGATTAATGTATGTCTTGGGGTGTTTCACCTTGGGTTTATCCTGTTTGGAACTCTCTGGATTTCTTGGACTTGGGTGGCTATTTCCTTCCCCATTTTAGGGAAGTTTTCAGCTATTATCTCCTCGAGTATCTTCTCATGGCCTTTCTTTTTGTCTTCTCTTGGGACTCCTATGATTTGAATGTTGGGGCATTTCACATTGTCCCAGAAGTCCCTGAGGTTGTCCTCGTTTCTTTTGATTCTTTTTTCCTCTCTGCTTCATTTATTTCCACCATTTTATCTTCTACTTCACTTATCCTATCTTCTACCTCCATTATTCTACTCTTGGTTCCCTCCAGAGTGTTTTTGATCTCATTTATTGCATTATTCATTTTTAATTGACTCTTTTTTATTTCTTCTAGGTCTTTATTAAACATTTCTTGCATCTTCTCAATCTTTGTCTCCAGGCTATTTATCTGTAACTCCATTTTGTTTTCAAGACTTTGGATCATTTTTATTATCATTATTCTAAATTCTTTTTCAGGTAGATTCCCTATATCCTCCTCTTTTCTTTGACTTGGTGGGCATTTTTCATGTTCCTTTACCTGTTGGGTATTTCTCTGCCTTTTCATTTTGTTTAGATTGCTGTGTCTGGAGTGGGCTTTCTGTATTCTGGTGGTCTGTGGTTCCTTTTTATTGTGGAGGTTTCACCCAGGGGGTGGGGTTGGATGATTGGCTTGTCAAGGTTTCCTGGTTAGGGAAGCTTGCGCCAGTGTTCTGATGCATGGAACTGGATTTTTTCTCTCTGGAGTGCAATGGAGTGTCCAGTAATGAGTTTTGAGATGTGTTAGGTGTGACTTTGGGCAGCCTGTATGTTGACGCTCAGGGCTATGTTCCTGCGTTGCTAAAGAATTTGTGTGCTATGTCTTGCTCTGGAACTTATTGGTTCTTGGGTGGTGGTTGGTTTCAGTGTAGGTATGGAGGCTTTTGGATGGTCTCTTATTACTTAATGATCCATGTAGTCAGGAGTTTTCTGGTGTTCTCAGGTTTTGGGCTTAAGTCTCCTGCCTCTGGATTTCAGTTTTATTCTTCCAGTAGTCTCAAGACCTCTCCAACTATACAACACTGATAATAAAACTTCTAGGTTAATGGTGAAAAGATTCTCCACCGTGAGGGACACCCAGAGAGGTTCACAGAGTTACATGAAAAAGAGGAGAGGGAGGAGGGAGATATAGATGAGCAGGAGGAGAAAAGGGGGGACTCGAGAGGAGAGAGACAGATCTACGCAGTTGTCTGTTCCCAGAGTGTTCTCCGTAGCCCAGACACCCACAAAGATTCACAGAATTGGATTGGGAAGAGAAGGGGAAAGGAGGAAATAGAGGTGTTCTGAGGTAGAAAACAGAGAGTCAAGATTGGGAGAGAATAATCAACACACTCCTGAATAAAAATGGGAACTGAATATTGGATTCTTAAATGTCCAAAATTTATATCACATACTGAAAAACAAAGATTAAAAATCTAGAGTAGAGTTTAGACTCTTAAAAATACAATATTAAAAACAAAAACACAAAAAATTTTAGAAATATATATGAAGTTCGGTTTAAAAATAGGGCTTCTTTTTTTTTTTTTTGCAAGGTTATAGTGAAATGAAAATGAAAATTAAGGAGTAATAGAGGATTTTAAAAGAAAATAAGAGAAAAAAAAGAAAAACAACAAGAAAAAAATTTTTTCCCTAATTAAAAAAAATCATAAAAATATATGAAAATGAAAGTTAAGGAGTAATGGGGGAGTAATAGGGAATTTTAAAAGAAAATAAAAGAGAAAAAATAAAAAAGAAAAGAAAAGAAAAAAAAATTTTTTAATTAAAAAAAAAAAGGTAAAATTATATCTAGGAATTTCTCTGGAGCTGTTGTGGTCAGTGTGGGTTCAGTTCAGTTTCAGATAGCTCCTTGTTCCAGCTTACACTTCTCGATATCTACAGGCCCCTTCTTGTGTAGTCGGTGTTATCTACAGGGATTTTAATCTGTTGCACCGGTCCCTTCTGAAGCGGTTCCCTTTGTTTATTTGGCTTCTGTTTGCCGGTCTCTTCACTGTCTAATTTCCGCCCTGACCCAGGCGGGTGAAGGTGGTCTCTTGTTCAGGTTCGCTAGTTCCGTCACGCTGCGGGGAGGGAGGGGTGCTGCAGGCAGATATCGCTCTGTGTGGGGAGCACTCACAGTTTCCGGCCATACTGGGTTTGACCCCGCTCATGGGTGTGTGTGCTTTCCCCGTTTACACTGCTCAGGTTCCCTGCTGGTCTATATGGAGCGGGCCCTGCGTGGCGTGCGGTTCCAGTTTTCGGGTACTCAACAAAAGCACGGACTCAGTTGGGCCTGCGTTTTGTGCCTTCCCCGGCCGGAGCAGCTCAGGCAGCCAGGAGCTTGAGGGGCACACTCTCCACGGGTGCAGTGCCTTCTCCCCTCTGCGGTCCCAGCCTCAGTTTCCGCGCGCACCGGGTCGGGTGCGCGTGCCTTGAGTTTAGCCCGACCCTCCCGGTGGATGTCGACCATCCAGAATCTCAGGAAGCCTTTGGTTAGAAACTGGAGGCCTGTTTGCAGTGTGGTAGGGGATGCCGTCTCTGGGGCCGAGTTTGCCCCTTTCCCCTCCCCCCTGCCTCCTGCCTCCGGTGGGGATGGGCCGGTCCGCCGCGGGCTAGCTCTTCTCTGGAGTTTCTCAGTCCCTTTGTTCTGTGAACGGCCGGCAGTGTGTTCTGGCCGGTTCATTTTCTTTCTCTCTCTTGCTATCCCACAGTTTAAGTTGCTATCTCACAAAAGCTCCCTCTGATTGCTCTCAGGGCCTTCGGGCCCGGTCCTTACCCTAAGCAATGCCGCCCGCTCCTCTCCATTCCGCCCCCACTTGCTGGTGGCGGATGCAGGCATCTGGGGTACTTTTCTGCTGGGAGTTGCTTTTAGGCATGTAATCTGTGGGTTTTATTTATTTTTCCTCCCAATTAGGTTGCCCTCTGAGATTCAAAAACTTCCCCCAGACCCGCCAGTGCGAGGGTTTCCTGGTGTTTGGAAACTTCCTCTATTAAGACTCCCTTTCCAGGATGGGTCTCTGTCCCTAGCTCTTTTGTCTCTCTTTTTATCTTTTATATTTTGTCTTACCTCCTTTTGAAGACAATGGGCTGCTTTTCTGGACGCCTGATGTCCTCTGCTAGCGATCAGAAGTTGTTTTGTGAAGTTTGCTCAGCGTTCAATTGTTCTTTCGATTAATTTGTAGGGGAGAAAGTGGTCTCCCCGTCCTATTCCTCCGCCATCTTGGCTCCTCCCCCTGCATTACATTCATTTTAGTTTGTTTCATTAATGTTAATAAGCAGCCACCCCAGGCCATGCATATGGTAGAAGCTAAATGAATAAAGGGACAAATGACTTTTCTCAAGTAATCTACATGGAAATTTAGGAAAGATTTTTTTGATTAAAATATTGATGAAAAGTGACTAGTATATATTGCCGCAGGCACCTCCTTCCAGCTCCAGTTCTGCTGGAGACGCAGCCCAGAGACTACATTGCCTTACAGCAAGCTTCTGAGCAGATTTCCGGGCCTGTCTTACTGCAGTGGCGCCGCCCGTGCGTTCCAAAGCAGAGGGCTGTAGCCACCGTCCCAGCCTCGGTGTTTGGTGAACACAAGCCCCAGCGTGCCTCGAGTGTGCAACCTCTCGCCGAGCCCCGCGAGTCCTGGGCATGAACTGCGCTGACGGAGGGAGAGTGGCAGCCTCTGGGGTGGAGAAGAGCAGCAGGAAGAAGACCAAGAAGAAACTTGCTGCTGGAGAGGAAGCCAAATTGTTGGCAGGTTTCATGGGTGTCACGAATAACATGCAGAAACAGAAAACACACTATGATGCGATCCTTATGGTCCAGGAAAGAAAGATACCTGCTCATCGTGTTGTCTTTGCTGCAGCCAGACATTTTTTTAACCTAAAGTTCACAACTAACATGCTTGAATCAAAGTCCTTTGAAGTGGAACTCAAAGATGCCGAACCTGACATTGTTGAACAACTTGTGGAATTAGCTTCTACCGCTAGAATTTCTGTGAATATAGCAATAATCTTCATTCCTTGTTAGATGCAGCAAACCAGTACCAGATTGAACCTGTGAAGAAAATGCGTGTTGATTTTTTGAAAGAACAAATTGGTGCTTCAAACTCTCTTGGTATAAGTGTATTAGCAGAGTGTCTAGACTGTCCTGAATCAAAAGCAACTGCAGATGACTTTATTCATCAGCATTTTACTGATGTTTCTAAAACTGATGAATTTCTACAACTTGATGTCAAGCAAGTTACACATCTCCTCAACCAGGACCCTCTGTCAGAGCAGAGGATTAGGTTTATATGCTGCAGTCAGGTGGTTGAAATATGATGAACCTAACCGCCAGCCTTTTATGGTTGACGTCCTTGCTAAAGTCAGGTTCCTCTTATGTCAAAGAATTTCTTAAGTTAAAACAGTACAAGCTGAGCCACTTATTCAAGACAATCCCAAATGTCTTAAGATGGTGATAAGTAAATTGCCTACTTTCCATTTATTTATAACCTGATCATGTAGCCAGTTTCTCATGGACTTAAAATCCTTCAGAATGGATCAGACTGGGCAGACAGGGAGAAACACTTGAGACTTGGCCCCTCTGGATAGTTAATCTGTTGGGTTTCTCAACTGTCTATCTGGAAGGAACTTAACCTCATCCCTTATTTTATAGGAACGCATGTGATAGAAGGTAAAAAATTAGACTTTGTCTCATTTCATGTACAGTAACTTTTAGTTTATGTGCTTTGTTTCCTTTTTAAAATTCAAGTAGTGTACTGTGATCACATTTTCTTTCTTGAAGAAAAAAGTTGGTTTGTTGTACCTGGAGCACATTTTTTGCCACTTTTTTTTTTTTTCATTTACTTAATTTTTCTTGACTTGCAGACTTGAGTTCCAACCAGTCTGTAAAATGCCACTTAATAAAATTGTACAATTGAAAAAAAAAAAGTGACTAGTATTATAACCCCTTCTCTATATCTCAGGTGCTTTTTAGGTATTAAAACTATAATGTAACAATGCATCCTTTTTTTCCCATCAAAATACTTCTGAAAAAGTGAGTTGTTTCCCACAAATATTTTCATTAATCCTACTATTTTTCCCCCACAGATTTATGTATGAATATTCCATTAATTATGGACAAGCTCCTCTGACACTTTTAGTCAGTTACACCAAGAGTTATCTCTCTATGGTAGGGTCCTGCTGTACTTCACCAAACCCAACAGTATGCTTTTTGAAAGAGGTAGGTGTCATTTTATCACATAGCTAATGTACTTTTTTCTTCTTCTATTAATGCCATTCTTTTTAAATAATGTTAGAAAGATTCAGATTCTGGAATCTGAAAACATTTTTTAAATGCCTCTTTTTTATTTTGTTAACTGGAAAAACACACATCTCTGGGGGAAATGTTCCTTTGGTCAGAATTCAGTTTTCCAGTCATCAAAAGGAGTCAGAATGTCTCTTTTTTCTGCTATTTCTGCACACTGCTTTCAATGTATCCTGACCATCTAATGAATTTTTCTCATTTATTTTCTAGAGACTTCAGCTTAAACATTTATCACTTCTCACCGTTATGTCAAACAGAATCTGCTCACAACACGCTGCTTATGGGAAGGAGAAGTCAAGGGTCAGGTAAAAATTGAGCACAATCAGCATGTGTAGCTATTTCTGTACTATCAATCCATGTTAGGATTCTCTAAGAAAATGTTTGCAATAGAAAATACAACCCATAGTGCTGTGTTCCTACAACCCCCCAAAATAGTGCTCAGATACTTTTTATTTTCTCTACACAGAACATGAATTAAAGGAACAAGACTATTATAAAACCTAATTTGCTTTTAATCAACCTTTTCCATATACTCATCATAAGACTGGTAGACCACTAGAAATTACTTCCTCAATATTCATAATGCTGTATATTGCAAACACATAAGCAAAAACAATCATTTTCTTATTTACCACCCATTACTTGCTTTACCCATTTTTTCCTTGGGAAGAAAACTTCCTGAATTCTTTTTATATATCTCTTAAGCTCCATGAATTTATTTTACTTACTTACTCTGTTCTAATCTTCACTTTGATTTTTGTATGGCTGTGTTAATGTCACACTTTAATTTTGACAGTTTCTATGTTTACAATGCTCTCAGAGCTCATCAGACATCTATATTTACCAGCTTTTGTATCTTTAGTATTTACAATCTCTTTAATTCTTCTTACTCTGATTCACAAATTCTTTCCTAATGATAATGAAAGAATTCATGCTGGCACCAGATCTTACGGTTCCCCCAAAGGGCATAGAAGCTACTTTCTTGAGTCCTTTAAAAATAATCTTCCATTAGAACTGCTGAAAAACTAAACTGTATTTTCTCTTGAAATTCCCTTTAGTTTTTCTTTTGCATTAAGAGTATTAGGCATGTAGAGCACAGTATCATAGTATAAAACCTCCTATAAAGATATACATATATAAATGTCTTTATATATTTTAAATATATAACATAAGTAATATATAAGATATAATTTATATATCATAAACTTACACTTGCATTAGAGTGTAGAAATTTACTCTGAAGAGCTGAGTGTGAACAAAAGTTTAGCTAAAAATATTGCTGCCACATTTTTTTAAATAGGAAAAACATTTCCTAATATGCCTAGAATAGAGCATGTTTAAATCAAGTATAATATGTCCATATGAGAGAATGCCACACAGTTAGAATTATGTTTTAAAAGAATATTTAATGAAAACAAACCATCACTCAAAGAAATCAAAGCCACAATAGAAAAAATTCCATTCTTATGAATTAGAAGAATTAACTGTAAGAATAGCCACACTATCCAAAGCAATCTACAGATTCAATGCAATCTCTGTCAATACCCACTGACTTTTTTTTCTGAAATAAACATACACCCTAAAATCCTTATGGAATATCAAAGGACTTCAAAGATATTACAAAGCAACAGTAATAAAAATACTATGGTAGTGTTACATAAAAGCAAATATACTTAATATTACTGAATTATAAAGTTAAAAATGGCTAAGATAGCCAATTTAATTTTCTATGTTTTTTGCCATAATTTTAAAAGAAAGATATGGAACCTATTCCTGATACAGAAAGTGAAAAAGGCAAATAGATAAATGGTATAGCAGAGTAAAATCCCTTATACCTTGTAAACCTTGCAATATACTTCAGGGTAATACACCAAAACATCAACATTAACTTGTGGTCTAGGGCTACAAGTCTTCATTATTTCTTTTATCTGTAGTTTCTAAATAAATTTATGAATAATTCTAAAGATTAGAAGGGGCCACACAACACAACATTGGCCTTATGAATAGATGTTAGAGATTTCTTTATTACCATTTTAGGTCTAACATTTTAATTTTTAAGATGTATTTATTTGGCTGTGCCAGCTCTTAGTTGTGGTGTGCAGCATCGTTTCACTGTGGCATGAAGCTCCCTGACCATGGATTAAACCCAGAACCACTGGGAGCACAGGGTCTTAGCCACTGGACCACTAGGGATGTCCCTAGATCTAACATCTTAAAGACTTGCTTCAGCTACAAAAATCTGGCCAGAAGAGAAGCTCTTTATCAGTACTGAAAACATGAAGAGATTCATTGGGAATGACTGAATTTTCAATAGCGACTTCTGCACAAAGGATCTGCGACATGACAGATATGCTCCTCCAGACTGTGTTCATAATGAAACCAAGAAAACTGAGAATATAGGTAAACTAATCATTCATTTTTAACTGTTCAGCCATCTCATCAAATTTGCCCAGAAAGTGCCTACTGCACATCTGGAAGATGTTTTGCCACTTGCTGAAGATATTACAACAATCCTCTCCAAGTGCTGTGAGTCTACCTCAGAGGACTGCATGGCCAAGGAGGTAAGAAAATCTTCATGATCCGTGGACCACTTACTGAATGGCAGGCACTCTCCTAAGCTGCTTTTTACATGCATCATCTCAGTGAATCCTCCTATGTATCCTATGAAATTTAAATACACTGTTAACTCAATTTTACAGATGAGGACACAAAAGATTATCAAGGATTAATAAACAAAGTCCTACAACTAGTAAGTGGCAAAGTCCACACAAAAGCCAAGATTCTGATTCCAAAGACCTTACTCTACCTACAAAGCCCAGAGCATATCTACTAGCCATAGATGGTTATATTTAAATTAAACTTCAGTTCTTTGAAAACACTAGCCACATTTCAAGTACTCAGTATTGGACAACACAGATAGAGATTATTTCATCATCACCTGTTCTATTAGACAACATTGAACTCATTATTAAAAGCTTCTAATGTTTTGTTATACTTGTTAAAATTTGATAGTCATCTAACTTTCTCACCAATTTTCATTTATATCATCCATTCAAGTATATACAAGTTTGTACTGTTACTTTAGCTAAAAGTTACTCCATGTCTGTGGACCTCTTTAGAAACAGATACTTTGACATCTGGTCTTTCTTTAAGGATATATCTCAGTGATAGGTGTTTCTCTATAACCTGACTTATAATGGCTAAGTGGGACTTTACTGTATATATCTACTGCATATACTACATTTAGCTACTGGTGGTGGTGGTTTGTTGCTAAATCGTGTCTGACTCTTGAGAACCAATGGACTGTAACCCACCAGGCTTCTTCTGTCTATGGGATTTTCCAGGCAAGAATACTGAAGTGGGTTGCCATTTCCTTCTTCAGAGGCCTTTAGCTACCTAGATGTACCATATTTTTAAACCAGTTCCCTTTTATTGGATTTAGGTTGTTTCAGTTTAACATGGTAAGCAGTGCTGCCCTTAATAGTTTTTAGCTAAATCTCCCCTTCATTCATAATTATTTTCTGAGAGTAAATTCTTGGAAATCATACTGTTATACTTTAAGACTTTTAGTACATATTGACAAGGACTTCCCTGCTGGCTCAGTGGTAAAGAATCTGCCTGCCAGTGCGGGAGGTGTGGGTTCAATCTCTGGTTGGGAAGATCCCCTGGAGGAGAAAATGGCAACCTACTCCTGTCTTCTTGCCTGAAAAATCCCATGGACAGAGGAACCTGGCAGGCTACAGTCCATTGGGTCACAAAGGAGTCAGACACAGCGATTGAACAATAACATATTGACAAATTGCACTCCACAAATAGTCTACCAGTGTACCTTGTAAGAGCATTCATGCTGACTTTTTTAAGCTTTCCTTATTTTTAATGAGACTAAGTAGGAAACTAACAATGCACAAATGCACAATTTCTCTTGTAGCTTCCTGAATACACAGTAAAACTCTGTGACAACTTATCCACTAAAAATTCGAAATTTAAGGACTGTTGTCAAGAAAAAACACCCATGGACATATTCATGTGCACTTACTTCATGCCAGCTTCCCCAAACCCTGAGTTGCCAGATGTCAAGTTGCCCATGAACAAAGACGTGTGTGATAAAGGAAACACCAAGGTCCTGGATCAGTAAGTTGGGCTGATTTAATTTGGCAGTACTGACATTCACTAGCATTAAGTGACAAAAGAAATAAAAATTGGAAGAGATAGTACGTCTTTATCTGTTTTCCTCCATCTAAGAACTGAGATACACCATGGGCTACATACACTGAGTTGCATATGCTACAAGTATGTGCATACTTAAGGCCTAAAACTATCTCAGTTTGAATTAACAGGGCCCAAAAAATCAATTACTGGTATTAGAGATTAGAACTTAGACTGAACTTGGACTGAAACTCTCATTTACATTTGTCTAAATACTCCTCGCTTTTATAAATGCATAAATATTGGGATGAGACAATGGAAGTGTTTACACAAATTAGTTTCACAGAAAAGCTACTTAAGGTACCTGCTTGATGCATTATATTGGATTCATGTATTATCTTTACACAAATGCAGTTCCATATATATCTGAAGTATTGATAGATCTGTTTATGCATAAATTTATAAATAAATGTATATTTGGTACATATAGAATTTTAATTTAACTAATCACAGTAGCTTCAAAGCAATTATCCATAACTTGTATTTCAATGAGAATTTTAACTTAAAATGTGTTAGAGTCATTTTTAGTTCAATCTTTTAGTTTTAATTAAGCCAGGTATTCTGCCACAATAATAGATATTAAATTTCAGAACATGACATGCATATGCAAATCTACCCATGTTAAAGAGTGTTATCTCCTTTCTCTCTCCTGCCAGATATATATTTGAACTAAGCAGGAAGACTCAGATTCCAGAAGTGTTCCTCAGTAAAATACTTGAGCCAACCCTGAAAAGCCTTGATGAATGCTGCCACTCGGAATCTTCTACTGCCTGTTTAAATGCAAAGGTACAATTTTCTATATTTTCTTTATTAACCTGGGTATGGCTAAAGGGTTAACAAACCAAATCTGGCCTGGTGCCTGTGATCTAAGAATGGTCTTACAGTTTTAAATGGTTTAAAAATAGTATTTCATTATACATGAAAATTACATAAAACTCCAACGTCAGTGTTCGTAAGGTTTCATTGTAACACAGCCCTCCTCACTGTTTACAGCTGTTTTTGTGCCATATTGGCAGCTGATTAGTTACAGCAGAGACTGTATGACACTTACAAAGCTTGAAATATTTACAATCTGGCCTTATGTAGAAAATGTTATCCAATATCCAATAATAGACACTCATATTTTTTAATTAATTTATTTATTTTAATTGGAAGCTAATTACTTTACAATATTGTAGTGGTTTTTGCCATACATCAACATGAATCAGCCATGGGCACACATGTGTTCCCCATCCAGAACTCCCCTCCCACCTGCCACCCCATCCTATTCCCCAGGGTCATCCCAGTGCACCAGCCCTGAGCACCCAGTCTCATGCATCAAACCTGGACTGGCGATCCACTTCACATATGATAATATACACATTTCAACACTACCCTCTCAAATCATCCCACCCTCGCCTTCTCCTACAAAGTCCAAAAGACTGTTCTTTACATCTGTGTCTCTTTTGCTGTCTCACATATAGGGTCATCATTACCATCTTTCTAAATTCCATATACATGCATTAATATACTATATTGGTGTTTTTCTTTCTGACTTACTTCACTCTGTATAATAGGCTCCAGTTTCATCCACCTCATTAGAACTAATTCAAATGCATTCTTTTTAATGACTGAGTAATATTCCATTGTGTATATGTACCACAGCTTTCTTATCCATTCGTCTACTGATGAATATCTAGGTTGCTTCCATGTCCTGGATATTATAAACAGTGCTGCAATGAACATTGGTGTACACGTGTCTCTTTCAATTTTGGTTTCCTCGGTGTGTATGCCCAGCAGTAGTTTTGCTGGGTCGTATGGCAGTTTTATTTCCAGTTTTTTAAGAAATCTCCACACTGTTTTCCATAGTGGCTGTACTAGTTTGCATTCCCACCAACAGTGTAAGGGTTCTCTTTTCTCTGCACCCTCTCCAGCATTTATTGCTTATAGACTTTTGGATAGCAGCCATTCTGACTGGCGTGAGATGGTACCTTATTGTGAATTTGATTTGCATTTCTCTGATAATGAGTGGTGTTGGGCAACTTTTCATATGTTTGTTAGCCATCTGTATGTCTTCTTTGGAGAAATGTCTGTTTAGTTCTTTGGCCCATTTTTTGATTGGGTCATTTATTTTTCTGGAATTGAGCTGCAGGAGCTGCTTGTATATTTTTGAGGTTAATTCTTTGTCAGTTGCTTCGTTTGCTATTATTTTCTCCCATTCTGAAGGCTGTCTTTTCACCTTGCTTATAGTTTCCTTTGTTGTGCAAAAGCTTTTAAGTTTAATTAGATCCTGTTTGTTTATTTTTGCTTTTATTTCCAATATTCTGGGAGGTGGGTCATGGAGGATCCTGCTGTGATTTATGTCGGAGAGTGTTTTGCCTATGTTCTCCTCTAGGAGTTTTATAGTTTCTGGTCTTACATTTAGATCTTTAATCCATTTTGAGTTTATTTTTGTGTATGGTGTTAGAAAGTGTTCTAGTTTCATTCTTTTACAAGTGGTTGACCAGTTTTCCCAGCACCACTTGCTAAACAGGTTGTCTCTTCTCCATTGTATATTCTTGCCTCCTTTGTCAAAGATAAGGTGTCCATAGGTTAGACAGTCATATTGATACACTGCCTGGAATTCTGATTTAACATCTCTCTCTGATGAGTGTTTCAAGACAAGTAATTGTTACGTAATCATTATTTTCTTACAGGGCCCTCAGCTCACAAGGGAATTATCATCTTTCATTCAAAAAGGACAAGAACTATGTGCTGATTATTCAGAAAACACTTTTACTGAGTACAAGAAAAAGTAAGAGTCTTGTTCTGGCTGATTCCTTCAAATTTATCAATAATAATAGCCTGGTATTGTGAGTTGAAGCAGGGTTAAAGACTTAAGATGTGTTAAGTGAGCAGTAAAAAGAGGAGGTGCAATTTAAGAGTTGTAAAGAATAGTCAATCTAATATCTAAATAAGAAAAACAGTTCTTTTTTGGGGGGATGTCATGTATATCAGATGAGAGGTCAGTTAGAACAGTCACAGAAACATAAATTCCAAGATCCACAGGGACTTGATTTTAAAAATATATAATTAACTCATATCAACACTCTTACCATAAAGTTATCTGTAGTTGTTGCTATACATAACTGAGAAACTAAAACTCCCGAAAAATATTATCTAACTTCATGGCATATTGTCTGATTAGACAACCCAAACTTTCAATCAAGTACAGTGTCATCCATTACCAGTATGTATTCTCTGTAAACTGGAAATAGATATGTTAATCAATAAGGTATAATAGCCATTTTTCACAAGTCAAAGGAAGCATGTCTTTATAAATAGGTGTTAATACTAAAATCATAGGTCATAACAAAAGTTTTACTGGCTTCCTAGAAAATATCTCTGAGATCATGTCATTCTCCATTTCATTAAGCAAATTTCTTAGCTCTATTTCAAACCGTCAACAACACACCCCTCAAATAAGCACAAATACAACCTCACAAAAAAAAAACCTTTTAAAGTATCCCCAAAGGAGGAAGCCTTCAGTGACCCCTATGAAGACCTTAACAAAGTCTAAAAGAAAAAAAATGTGAAAGCCTTAAGTTCAAAATGGTTGTTTCCCATTTATCAGGAGATTATATAATTCATAAATTATGGAAGTGGTATAGAATATTATGGATAATACAAAATTAAGTTCCCGGCCAACAGTTTTGTTTTGAACTCTAGGGTTACATGGGACAATTCTGTGATAATTTATATAATCTCAGTATGTTAAAAGTGTTAATGCAATAGAATTGACATTTGGGATTTTGAAAGTAGAGGAGATTGAAACTATTGAGTCTAGATATTTAAAATCCCACACACCCTCTCTTTCTCCCTATTCTCTGAGTTGTATCTAATCTGACTTCCTTTCCCTACCAGCTGGGACCTACTATTTTTAATAACTCTTTAATAAGCAAGCTAATCCCCCTCACCCTTCTGTCCTTTCCCAGCATCATTATACTAATCCCAACTCTAGATAAATTTGGGTCTCTATTACAATGCCCACTACTGGGCTGGCAAGTATCAATATTTCTTGGAAAAGTCATAAATCAGGCTGAGTTATCCATTATGAGGAGAGAGAGTTAATTTAAACTGGGAGGGACCATTCAAATTGGAGGGAATCAAGAAAGTCAGATCCTAGCAGCATCTTAAATGGAGATGGAGAGTTCCTAAAGAGAAAGGCTTAAAAAACAGAAAGACCTGTTGTTCCTTCCAGCATAGCTAGTTGAGTAGCAGGCAAACAGAAGAGATTACATATGAGAGAAAATACCTTAAGGTGACAAAGTCCTATAAGGGAAGTACTCTTTGAGGAGTTTGAAATCTAGAACTGGAGAGAAGAGGAAAGACTAGGGAAAAGAGAGGAGGAGGTCATCCTCGTGATTGATGTAACTGCGTGCATGAAAGGGAAATAATAGGAATTCAAATTCAGCAGCAGGTTGTATGTTTACCTTCATGACTAAAAGAGACATAGGTTTCACTTCCTAATCTTCAACTGAGGCATCAAAAATCATTCCACAGTTACTAAATTTTCTTAAGGGTAACTATTTTCCTTTTTTGTCATTGCTGTTGCAAAAGATCTGAAGTGGCTACCATTTTGCACTTGACATGTTTATAGAATACATCTAGTAGAACTTTACATAAAATTGGCCTTTCAGACTGGCAGAGAGACTAAGAGGAAAATTTCCTGATGCCACGGAGACGGATCGCCAAGAGCTGGTTGCCAAGCTCTCAGACTTTGCCTCCAAGTGCTGTTCTATAAACTCACCTCCTCTCTACTGCAATTCAGAGGTAAGAAAATTTAATGTTCTACTTATCACTGCATAGTATGAAGAACTATTGCAGTCAGAATTGCTCATTTGTTATTGATTGCCTGTCCTGCTCATGGGAAATGTCTTGTTGGTGTTTTCAGATGCACGTATCCTATTTGTTCATATCCTCCATTTGACCCCTTATTTTCCAGCAGTCATTACAGAATGCTATATTAGAATAGTCAAAAAAGATATGGATGGAGGTCATTTCATTTCACTTTATGGCTAATTCGGAAGTAGTAATGACAATTCCAAGGATTTTGATGTCTCACCTGTTATATTTCTGGAATACAGAGGCAGGGTTAAGAACAGCTCTATGCCATGCTAAAACAGATTCTTCCTTGGCTCACCTTTCTAAAGTTCATGATATTAAGTTGTATTCCTTTTGACTAGATTATACTATTGTTTACTTTGTAGTCTATTGGGAAGGAAATACTTATGGTCCACTTTGGACCCATCATTTCTGCATCTATACATAAAAATAATTTTACTATGGTGTTAATACTACTTATGCCTGGGATTTCAGGTCAATTAGAAGTCCTTTTCTATAAATTAAAGGATTTTTTAAAAGAATTTATATGAATTTATATGCAATTAAACCATGAAAGCAACAAAGCCTGATTTAATTTTATGGGTCAAGAAGATCCCCTGGAGAAGGGAATGGCTACCCACTCCAGTATTCTTGTCTGGAGAATTCCATGGACAGAGGAACCTGGCAAGTTACAGTCCATGGGGTGGCAGAGTCAGATACAACTGAGTGACTAACACTTTCACTTCATTTTTCTATTATCATTCTAGTAGAGCACATTTGAAGATACCTAAGAACTTAATAAGAAATCAAATGTTTATATGAAGAAAACTATAAAGGTCATTTAGTGTAATTTTTCACTCAGTTCATCCCTGCCAGAGGTCATTCAGCCTCCATTTAAATATCTGAAATTTGTTTTCTCCTAGAGGCAGCCTATTTCACTGCCCAGTAGCTTGATTTATGATAACAATTTTTTTCTCTAAAACATGATATTCCCCTCATAATTTCTGCTGAGTCTGGTCTGGCTTTCTTTACCAACTAGAAAATGTATTTTCTCGGTTCTCCGGTAGAGGTTCTTTAATATTTCAACTGGTTTTCTAAAAGTTAGGCTGAAAAGTTTTGTTTGTATTTAAGTCTTGGTTATACATACTAATTCTTTTACATATTTTGGTGGGTTTATTTTTTTATTACTCTGTGTGTGTGCGTGTTAATTGCTCAGTCGTGTCTGACTCTGTGCAACTCCATGGACTGTAGCCGCCAGGCTCCTCTGTCCATGGAATTTTCCAGACAAGAACACTAGAGTAGTCAAAAAAAAAAAAAAAAAAGAACACTAGAGTGGGTTGCCATTTCCTCCTCCAGGGGATCTTTCCCACCCAGGGATTGAACTGGGTCTCCTGCATTGCAGGCAGATTCTTCACCATCTGATCCTTTTTACCTTACATTTTCTAACGAAGTCTTAAATCAATTTAACAAGTTGAGCTACATCACATTACTCATTTGTGTGCTCTGTACCCTTGGAAATTCTAATTTCGCCTCCAGTTTCAATGCATACCCTTCAAATCCCAAACCTATCTGTCAATCTTCCTGGTAATAATTTGTAAAGCCAGAATTCTGGAATGAAAAGGGTACAGTAAAATAAAAAGAAGCCTATTCTTAAAATTCTGCTGAGAAACATATCATGTTCATCTTTCATTAAAGTTCAAAACAAGGTTCTAAAAGACATGGATTATTAGGATATTTTGATCATTACTGGCATTAAAACATTTATCATAGAGCAACTAAATCCAACAGTTTTTCTTCCTTTACTGACAACTGGCTTTGGGTAATATGATAACTGAATTTAGGTTGCCTTTACCAGAAGTAAAAAAAAAAAAATTACCTTACCTAGAAGCTATTTTCTACCAGGAGAATTTGCTATGAGGGTCTCATTCAGTCATTAAGAAAAAAAAAGAAAAAAGCCTAACTCTTTTTTTTTTTTTAACATTCTGTCAAAAATACCACTTTGCTAACCAGTCTTCAGTCCCTTTATCTGTTCATCCACACCCACTTTCCTTTTTGACCTTGTACAAGCAAATGGAGCTTTATGCATGAAGCACATACTTCCTTCAAGCCTGTTCATTTCTTTAATTTGCTTTTCAGTATAGTTCATTATAATACATTGCCATTTTAAGGCTTTATTTTCATATTTTCAACAACCATGGTGAGAAGGCAGTTTTATGATGCTCTATTTTCTTGCTTTATAACCAGTAAATTTATAGCAGTGCTGCTGCTGAGTAGCCAAACTGTCAGAAATTGCTAAGGGACAGTGAGATGAATGAAGTTGAGCTACTCATGGATAAATGATTTTTTTAGAGCCCTGGGAGGTTAGACTCTCTGGCGTTTCTGTTAGCCTTTTGATGGTCTCTACATTAATGTTAATATCATAGCTAGGTAAGTGAGCTCACCTCTGACTTCAGGTTAAGGCAAAATCTGTTAGAACAGCATTGACTTTAATTCTCAATGCTTAGTGTAAATATTTGTCCCATTCACCCCATAATTTGGATTATAGTTTATCATCAAATCTCCTTGTCCTATCTTTGCTTGGAAGTTTTCTCCTTAAAAGCAGTGCCTGTGCACTACATATACACAGAGTCATTTATATCCAAGGATCCACCTCTATCTGCCGTTCTACACATACATGGCACAGTGGCCAGAGGAGTGGCAGAAAGGGCCTCTGAACTATACTAAATTAGTGTTTGTTTATGTCATCTGCCTCTATCCACTCCCTCACCTTCATCTTGAAATGACCAAGAAATAGAACAGTGTCGCTTTCTTTCAGCTTTACCACAGCACTCAGAAGTCATTCCTTTTTATTCTATAGAGGCACATTGACTGAAGAAAAACTTATAGTTGCAAAATTAGGCTTGATTTTTTTTTTTCTCTCCATCATTCAGGCAGGTCATTCCTATTCATGACCTGATAATATAGCTTCTGAAGACTCATCAGTATATTATCCCTAAGATGTCCCAAAGTTTTCAGAAAGCCACTGTCATATGCTGGATTTGATCATTAAAATTAAAAAAAAAAAATCAAGAGCAAATCTCCATGAACAGCTGGGCAAAGCTCTTCTCATCCCTTTCCCCTTCTGCCTTCTCTTTCCTTTTCTCTCACACTTCAGGAAAAATTTTAATTTCTCAGTATAAGTAGTTTTTATAATCCTCAATGTCATGCTGTTGCTGCTAAGTCACTTCAGTCGTGTCCAACTCTGTGCGACCCCATAGATGGCAGCCCACCAGGCTCCCCCGTCCCTGGGATTCTCCAGGCAAGGATACTGGAGTGGGTTGCCATTTCCTTCTCCAATGCATGAAAGTGAAAAGTGAAAGTGAAGTCACTTAGTCGTGTCTGACTCTTGGCGACCCCATGGACTGCAGCCTACCAGGCTCCTCCGTCCATGGGATTTTCCAGGCAAGAGTCCTGGAGTAGGGCGCCATTGTCTGCTCTGCCTCAATGTCATAGCTAGAGTTTATTAAGCCATTACTATTTGTTAAGCAGAATATTAATAGCTTTATATGTATGTATTTGTGGAGTGATCTAAAGCAATTCTAAAATGTTGGGTACCATTTTAATTCCCCTTTTATGAGTGGGTTGAGTGAGATACATGGAGGTTAGATCATGTTAGAAAAACCATATTTAGATGTCAGAAAAACCATCATTTATTTCACATGAGTCTGTTATTCCATGAGATTGTCAGAATTTAGCCCTAATTTAGCCAATAATGGTGAAAATAAATTATTGATACCAGAAAACTTAATTACTGACTGGAATTCCACAATGATTGTTAAAATAGTAAAATTGACACCAGGTTAGTAGTATCACTCTGAATTCCATTCATCCCAGTTCCTTGGACTCTGTTTTCATTAGTTATACTCTTCTGTTTCAACAATACCTTTTGAATGAGTCTAATTTAAAGTTTTTTATCTCCTGATCTTAAATAAGGTAATTCAGACACTACTCCCTAGCTACTTTTCTTTCTCCTCCCCTTAAAGCCAAGATTCTTGAAAGAATAGTATACACTCTCATTCATCACACCTCCTGTGAATTCCTCTGCCCTTTGCAATATGGCATCTGATGCTGCTATCCCACTAACGACAAAGTCACACTGAAATTTTCTTGGTAAGTCTAACAGTTTGTCAGTCCTTAGCAGGCTTCTCTGTAAAATACTTGATATCCACAATGATTTCTTTCTTCTTGCAACAACTGTCATCTTATCATATTCTACCTTTTTCTCCTATGGTCCTTTCCTTCTCACTCTCTTTAGTATTTTCCTCTTCTACCTACAATTTAAACTTCTTTTCTTCCAGTTTTTTCCTTGATCCTCAAGTTTCATGACATTACATTTTCCCTTAGTGTTCTTGTCCATGGACATGTCTTTAATTTTCAAACCTCCATCTCCAGGCAGAATCTCTCCCCTCAGAGCCAAGATTTTTATCCAGCTGTCCATGGGGGCTCTTATCCCACAAGAAATTCAAACTCAACATGCCCAAAGTCTCCCTCTAAAAACTCCTATTTCCCTACATTTATAAATACCATCACCATTCACCCATTGTCAAAAATAGAAACAGTAATCTTTGACTTCTACATATGTTCAATTCAGTTCCAAATCCTATGAATTATAACCCTTCAATATCTCTCAGTAAATACCTTCTTCTATATTATCAGTACTTAATGAGGACAATGAAAGATGGCATTCCTTGCACCATGCAAAGAGAATTATGATATAACTCTGCTGTAGTGTCTCGGAAAAGAAAAATTTGCCTAATTACAAAGTAGAAGATGACTGGATAAAAACTCATACTCAATGGCTTCCCTGGTGGCTCAGAGGGTAGAGAATCTGCCTGCAATGCAGAAGACCTAGGTTTGATTCCTGGGTTGGGAAGATCCCCTGGAGGAGGGCATGGCAACCCACTCCAGTATTCCTGCCTGGAGAATTCCATGGACAGTGGAGCCTAGGGGGCTACAGTCTGCGGGGTCACAAAGAGTCAGGCACAACTGAGCGACTAAGCACAGCACAGTTTAGGCAACATTTTACCTGGATTACAAACTTCCCATTGGTCTCTCATCTCTAGTCTTCCTCCAGCGCCTCACACCCAATCCCATCTCTGTACTGAGGTCAAAATAACCTTTGTGATGCACAAAATGGTAAATACATTTTAATTGCTCTCCATCACTTCTAAATTACATCCAATCTTTTTTCCTAATCAAAAGAATTTGGACCATTGGTTTCTTCTCCAAACTGGTCATGACTTCTTATTCTTATTGCTTTGGCTCTCCCAAACTACTTGCAGTTTCCTAAGTACATTAAGCTTGCTCTTACCTCAAGGCTTTTGCACCTACTAACTCAACCCAGATTGCCCTATTCACACACTATAACTGGCTCAATCCATCCACAAGCTTCAGGATTCAAATTAAACATCAGCTCCTCTGGGACTCCTTCCCTGGCACCCAACCTCATCTGCTATGACTTAATATTCTGTGCACACCCAATAATTAGCACCTAATAACTCATGTCATTGTTTCTTGTCTTTTTTCCTGGAATACTGTAATATAAAACTAAATAAATATGAAGGATGGTCACTTAAAAATTCAATATAAAACTGTATTTTGACAAGAATTGTTTCATATAAACAAGGTTCAAAAAATGTTTATTCCTTCTGAATGATCTGTTATCTTACAGCAAAATGCCCCATGATTTATATAATATTTTTTCATTTCAGATTGATGCTCAAATTAATACCCTACAGTCCTGATGCGTGTGTACCATCTTAAGTAAGTACAGTTTTTAAAGGCAGCAAAGAACCTAGCTTTGTACTATGCATTTTTTAAAGTCATAATAGGAAGGAGACTATTTGTTCAAATTATTTATTCTAACAATTATCTAGTCAAACTCATTTTATAGATGAGAATATTAAGCATATGAAGAAGTTAAGAAAGTTAAACAAGAATATACAACCAACTTCTGACATATTTAGGACTAGAGTCCTAGTCCCCAGCCCAGTGCTTTATCCGTTATAACCCCACAGCTAAGATAATGACCTCATAGAGATCAGGGGTCCTGATGCATTCAGCAGAAAAAGCTGAGTTTGAAGACAAAATCCATCAAGTCTTAAAGATAACATGACAGGATTCTGAGGAAAATGACATTCCTCAAGCTAAAGCAACACTGTTGAAATATTGCCACTTGCTTTTTTCAGATAGTACATTCTCATCCATTAAAAAAAATGTCTGATGAAGATATTGAGTATAAAATAATTTAGATAGAACCCAATACCTTAAACTGAGGTGACCTTAACTCTGCATTTTTACAAAATACATTTACTCTTCAAATTTAATTGTATTCATTTTAAAGATATTGCTTCTGAGACTTTTTAAAAATTACTAAAAACAAAGGTTTATCTCAGATCTTAATTAAACTGAGGCTTTTCAATTATATAAAATTTTAATTTTTCTGATTTCCTGACAATGTGTCCTAGAATGCTTATGGAAGGAAAAGCCATCAACTAATGAAATCCAAGCTTCCAACTCTCAACAATTTGAATCATTAGAAAAAGCAAAAAAAAAAAAAAATTAACATTCTGAGAGGCAGTACAATGCGATTAATCAAGGGAACTCATTTTTGGACTCATCCATTCTGGTTTAGAATTCTCTCTTTGTCTGTCTTTGTAAACTTAAGCAAGTTACAATCCCTGAAGCTAAGTTCCATTTTCTGTAAGAAGAAAAGTGTAATATCTCCCTTTCAGCATTGTTGTAATGATTAACTGAAATGATGATGTATTATATAAAAGTCCTAGCAAATAGTAGCAAAAATACTAGCAAAAGTTTTTACTGCTGTTGCTTCTACTGCTGATAAAACTGTTGTCTAAAGAAAAACACACAACCTGACAAAGTTGTGAGTTATGTTTTATTTGGGGACTGTACTAAGGACTATAGTCCAGGAAGATAGCCTCTCAGATAGCTAAAAGGAACTTCTCTGAAGCGGTAAGGGAGGAGCCAGAATATACAGGCATAGGCTTTTTTTTTTTTTTGCTGAAAAAGCAAACATGTAGTAGAACATCAAAGATGACTGCTATTTACAAAGAACAGACATCTCAAGTTAATGATTTTAGTTCTCTATATTGTATGAGAAGATGCAAGAATCTGGGATCATTGAAGTTATCCCTTGAGATATTCATCTTAACTATCTAGGACCAATGGCCAGAATCCAGAACACTGAAAGTTTTCTGTTATTCTCCCTTCTAAATTCTTCTCAGGGCACACCATTAGCACAGCTGAAGTGTCTGTTGGTGGGCAACATGTATTGTTCCCTAGAATAGCAGGCAATATTCTTTGTCTAAAATATGAATTGAAACTAAAACAAGTTTCCCTCTCTATATATTCTTTGTGCTTTAGCATATGAATATTATGTCCTAAAGGCAAAGTAAGTTCACTGAATAATTTCTGGAGAAAAGGGCTAAAAGCCATACCTGAAACTAATGCATTATGTCACTTAACATTGTTCAGTCGCTCAGTCATGTCCAACTCTTTGCAGTCCATGGACTACAGCATACCATCCTTCACTATCCCTCACTATCTCCTGGAGTTTGCTCAAATTCATGTCCATTGACTCAATCAACTCAATTGCACTTATACCTCAATGAAAAAAATGAAAAATCCAGGTTACTTGATTGTAAAATATTCTAGAGTTTAAAATAGTATACGGTCTCTATTGCTGCTAAACTAATCCTTTTCCCTCATTTAAATTAATCCAGTATCCCTTTATTTCAACCCATGTGTAATCTCAATAGAGTTAAAAATCTCAGTACACAACAGCCACCTCACCTCCCACCCTTCAGGGTACCTATTTTACATGAAAGCTTTGCCTTTGAGTTTGTTTTAACTGAATTATTTTTCTCTAGGAACACAGTGCATTTTCTTGGTGTCTCATGTATATTCTGGAGGAGGCAATGGCACCCACTCCAGTACCCTTGCCTGGACAACCCCATGGACGGAGGAGCCTGGCAGGCTGCAGTCCATGGGGTCTCGAAGAGTCCAACAGGACTGAGCGACTTCACTTTCACTTTTCACTTTCATGCATTGGAGAAGGAAATGGCAACCCACTCCAGTGTTCTTGCCTGGAGAATCCCAGGGACGGGGGAGCCTGGTGGGCTGCCATCTATGGGGTCGCATAGAGTCAGACACGACTGAAGTGACTTAGCAGCAGAGCAACATGTATATTCACATTCTTTCAGTCTCCGGGAGCACAAATTGAAAAAGAGGGTATTCTAATAAAGAGAGAGGGAACACTAATTTGAAGAATTAAGAGTTCTGTGTTTCTTTTTTTTAACCTGACAACTTTCCAAACTACTCTTAATGCTAGCTAAATCAATAGGGTAAATTTTTTCAGTGACAGATTGATGAAGGTTCTAGTATACTGATTACTCTGGTTCTGGTCATTAACCTGATCTTCTATAAAAAAAATTTCAATCATTTCTCTCATATTAGTATTTTTTCTGTTTTTGCCTTTAATTAGTCCTACGATTTCTGTATCACCCGATTGGCCACCCAGATACCATTTGATCATCTAGAAGAAAGCCCTAAAAAAAAAAAAAAAAAAAGGAAATCACTCACATGTTCCTTCATATGCTTCCACAATGTGTATTGATTCTTTTGGGTTCTCTTTACTTAATGCCTATTTATTATAATCACAATCTGCAATTATAAAGGGTTATATTAGGAACAGTTGTGTGGCCTTGAAAGAGCAAATTATAACTTGCTCATAAGGTTGTGAGACTAGGGCACTAGATATCTAGAAATAATGATCCACAATCTAAAAGTTCTATTAGGTTTCCAGAACACAGCCAGCAGATTGGGGTTCTTGGGTTTCAGGGAGAATTCTGTAGCTCTGTAGGACAATAGTTGCTGTTAGTTGCTAAGTGCAACTCTTTGCAACCCCACAGGCTATAGCCTGCCAGACTCCTCTGTCCTTGAGATTTCCAGGGTAAGGATTCTGGAGTGGGTTGCCATGTCCTTCTCCAGGGGATCTTCCCCACCCAGGAATCAAGCCCGTGTCTCTTGCAGTGCAGGCGAATTCCTTACCACTGAGCCGCCGGGGAACATTCAGTTATCAGCAACATTGCCCAAAAACAACAGTTCCAGTTGTGAGTTGTTCTGAATCCAGCACTTGACTTTGATTCCAAACTAAGGAGTGAGCACTTGTCAGACCTCTCCTCCTCCCCATAGACCAGTCTTTTCTTCATGTTTTAAACCTGACTTGTCATCTTGACAGTTATTGGTCCCCTTAGTCAATTTCTTCTAGAACACATCCATTTCCTTCTGTGGTTTTTCTTACTAAAACAAGTTTGCTCTAGGTGACCACAGTGGCATATTATTTAGTACAAAGCAGTTCCTAAAACTGAGTAACTTTGGCTGGATGTGTATTTTTCAGTAAGAACCTACCCCACTCTAGGGACCTGAAAAACATGTAGAAGCTGAAGCTTTTGTCTCAAGGTGTTCCTCTCCTTAGGTACATGTGCAATTCATGTCTTCCACTCTGTAGTTTGATGTTATTTTATCTTAACTAAAGTCTTTATAAACCAGACTCATCATCTTGACAGTTACTGGTCCCCTTAGTCAGTTTCTTTAAGCCTCCAAATTGATTGTGATCACATTTGCATGCCCCATTGGAGAGGGATTTGCTGTCTTTTAATAAGTCCCAAAAAGCCAGTTATCTTTTTCCTCCAGTTTTGGGAACAATTAGTGTGCCTTGGGTTGCCAACAGATAAAGGAGTCGACTCATGCTGCAAAATCGGGTGGGAGGGAAACTACTACTAGAATTACACTCAACAATGTCCAGTGCTGACACAAGGAGAGAAATGTGAGAAAGAAGCACAGAGGGGTCTCCCTTCTCATCCTCCTTCCAAGGCACACACTCATTGAGGACAAAAGATGGCATGTCTTGCACTATGCAAAGAGAATTATGATACAACTCTGCTGTAGTGTCTAGGAAAAGAAAATAGACAAGGGGGAGACACTCTTGCCTAATTACAAAGGAGAAGGTGATTGGATAAAAACTCACACTCAGTGGTGACTCAGTGGTAAAAGAATTCGCCTGAAATGCCGGAGACGCAGGTTCAATCCATGGGTGGGGAAGATCCCCTGGAGAAGGAAATGGCAACCCACTCCAGTATTCTTGCTTGGGCAATCCCATGGACAGAGGAGTCTGGCGGGCTATAGTTCATGGGGTCACAGAGTTGGACACGATTTATTAACTTAACATCACACTCAGTGAGTTATTAAAATAACTACTGAACTTTTATCTCAACCCCATGACTGAGGGGCCTCGTGTGTCATTGGCTGCTGCTACTTTTCCCTCTGACAGTGATTATTCATGCTTATACATCAGAAAGTTACATACATAAATTAGCTCAAAAAAAAAAAAACAAAAAACAAAACACTGTATGATGTACCTTAGCCAAACAGTGATGGCTTTATATTGAGGTCTTGGGAATTTCTTACATTAACTCAGAACCCATCAAGTGGGCCATAGAGGATATACAGGTCACACTAGACAGGTTTATCTCTATACATAATAACCTGACTTTATGCGCATCTGTTGAACTGTAGGATGATTGGTGTCCATTATCTCTGTTTTCCTAACATGTATTTCCATGGTCCTCACAGGCCTCAAGCTGGAAGCGCTCTGGGAATGACAACTGCTGGCCTAAACTCAGCAACACCAGAGCTCCCGGGGAGACAGCTAGGATCCTCCCTGCTTGTTTTCAGCTACTATATCCTCATCTGATGTTAAGCGTGATGATTTGTTACCAAAATAAATTGAAATATAGTGCAAACCATAAATGCTGCTTTGCCTGATGACACAATGTCAGTCTCCAGCACTATTTCTATGACCTCCACAAAGACACTATAGGAGGCAACTCCAGCCCACCAGCCCTTGCTTTCTTCTAGATCTATGGTGGCCTTCTAAAAGATTCACAGCAGAAGCATCCACTTTACAGTTCCCAGCACACGGAGCTCCAGGCTTGATTGCATCTCAGGCTTAAAATGTACCATTAAGAAAAAGTTAATAGCCTTCTACCATAAAGAGCCTGGAATAGCTCACTTCTTAAAGAAAAAAAAAATGTGTTTTTAATTAAAGAAAATATAACCTCCTATGGATACTTTCTTGCTTCTAGCCATAAGTTGTACCGCTTTAGTTAGGTAGTATCTGCCTTGCAAAAAACAAACAAACTTTGTGACCCAGACAAGTTTATTGTTGCTAAAGAACTCCTCAGAGCAATTGATTAAGCCAAAGTTCTAAAAATAATGATTTCTGCTTAATTCTATTTACCATATACACCCTATATGATATTCTTTCTACATGCTTACTTTTCCCAGGGAAACTGAAAGTGTTCTAACAGATTTTGCTTTGAAAGAAAGATCATCTTTTCAGAATAAAGACTCCTTGGAAACCAATACAAGCCAAGGAAAGTCTTCTATATTTATAGTTAACTGCTTCAAGGAATTTGAATTCATCTCATGGTAGATGTAGAGTTTTATGGTACAGATGAAGCATATTTTATAGCAAATATACCTGGAGTCATAGTAACCAAAATCATCCCTGGTCCCCTCTCGAGATGCTAAGTCCCAGCAGGCTGCACTGCATTAACTAAACAAAGATCAGGTGCCTAAGAACTGAGACAGCAAACACCTGCCTCTTGTGGCTTCTACAATAGAACGTGGAGTTCTACCTCACATAGACTCCAAAAGGAGAAATTAACCTCAAACAGGGAAGTTGTTTAGATGATGCAATGAAATTAAAATGTACCCACTACATACATAGGCAGTATTTTTTACTTTTTAAAGTTCTTTTTCACTTCTAAAATTAGCTTGTAGATTCAAAACAAACTCTAAGAAGAAAATAGCATTGATATAAAGTATGAGAAGAATAAGACTCCATAAATGAGTTCAACAACCACCACCAACATGAGAGAAATAAGGCTCCATAAAGGTGGGTGTGGGGCCCCAGGTAGCAGAGTTAGTATAAAAAAACAAAACTTAAATTCCGTTTCCAACATGCCATGCAAGATTCATGGGTCTACCTGAAGAATACACTCCCTGATCCAATTAGTTTTGGAATTACTATACAATATTTGTCCCGTGAAGAGCCACAACTTCAAGTATAAAATTTATTACTGTCTACATTCAACCACTGACCTCTTTTCCTTCAAATACGACCCAGACTTATTCAAAAATTCAAAAATCTGAAAATAATTTTGAAAAATACTGCTCTGCTCTTATTTGAGAGGTTGCATTTACAAATTATTCATGAACTGCTTACAAACTGGTCCCTTTTCAGGAAGTATTTTTATGCCCAACCAGGTAGAAACAGGCATCTTTTTACCACTAAGTATTCAAGTAAATAGTACATGATTGGTTGAAGTAGTATTTTTATGGTTCCCCTGGATATATTTTCTAGCAAACTCTCAACACCTTTCCCCATTTTTTAATATTAAGAATCACAGACCCAGATATTCCATCATTTTCATACAAGAGTTTCAAAGTTTAGACTTTATAGGTATAATTATGCCCGTATTTGTTCCATTTGGTAGGAAAAACAGGCCTTTTGAGAAGCCATTGCCAGAATTTATGCTTACTTCCCAAGCGCTTCCCAATATTAGAGACACTTCTGAATTTCCACCTACTATCAACCATGGCTGATTTTACTGGTTAATGTCTATAATATAAGTAGTCCTCAACTTTTTAGACCTTCCAAATCGCCTTCCTTCAAAAACACTGATCATCATGAGAGAAACAAACCAAACAACACTTTGTTTCTGAGAATGAAATTCACAAACTGTATCAGCCAGGCATTCTCCAAGGAAATAAAACTAATAGGAGATAGATTGATTTATGATTAAAACTAACTCACACAGTCGTGGAGCTGGCAAGTCCAAAGTCCGTGAGGCAAGCCGACAGTCTGGAAACTCATGTATGTTGCCGTCTTGAGGTGGAATTCTCCCCTGAGAAATCTGTCTTTGCTTTTAAGGCCTTCGGTTGATTGATAATCCATGGGGTCTCAAAGAGTTGGACACAACTGGGCGACTTTCACTAAAGCACCTTTGTTTCTCAAGGATTTCCAGGTGAGGTATTCACACATTCTTGACCTGAGATGTATTAACACCACAAGCATTAGTTTCTATAAAAATCACCCCCCACCCCAGTCAATAATCTGTTAATACAGGAATCCTGTGCAGATGGTTAGAGGTGATGGTTCTCAGGTAAGGGTTTAACAATTGCCTGTGGGATATCTTAGGCAGGAAAACACAGAACATTAGTTCTGCAGTTTGAAAGACTTTAAACTTTGTAAAGAACAACAGCAATAATAGAAGACCTGTGTGATGGTTAAATTTTAGGTGTCAATTTGTCTAGGCTATGGTGCCTATTTGTTTAGTTTCAAACATTAATCTAGATGTTACTATAGGTATTTTGTAGATGTGATGAACTCTCCCACCAGCTGACTTTAAGCATAAAAGATTACCCTTCATAATGTGTGTGGACCTCATGCGATCAGTGAGTGAGTGAAAGTCGTTTAGTCATCTCCTACTCTTTGAGACCCCATGGACTATCAGTCCATGGGATTCTCCAGGCCACAATACTGGACTGGGCAGCCTTTCCCTTCTCCAGGGGACCTTCCCAACCCAGGGATGGAACACCAGATCTCCCGCATTGCAGGCAGATTCTTTATCAGCTGAGCCACAGGGGAAGCCCAAGAATACTGGTGAGTTTAGCCTATCCCTTCTCCAGGGGCTCTTCCTGGCCCAGAAATTGAATGAGGGTCTCCTGCATTACAAGCAGATTCTTTACCAACTGAGCTATCAGGGAAGCCCAAGGTGCTTTATGTGGAGATTAAAATATAAAAACATAACAAGGAAAAAGCTATCCAATTATGTCATTTAATTCAACAGCCATACACTCTAATGAAGCAAGAATTAAATCAACTTAACTGTTAATTTGCATTTGGTGACAAATAGCTAACAATAAAGACTTCCCAAGTGGCTCAAATGGTAAAGAATTTGCTGGCAAATGCAAGAGACTCAGGTTCTATCCCTGGGTCAGGAAGATTCCCCTGGAGGAGGAAATGGCAACCCACTCCAGTATTCTCGCCTGGGAAAACCCATGGACAGAGGAGCCTGGTGGGCTACAGTCCATAGGGTTGTAAAGAGTTGGACACGACTAAGCATGCATGAACAGGCAGCTAACAATAAACAAGAAGGCTTAGAAGGTTGTTCTTTTAGGGCTCTCAGTTCAGTTCAGTCACTCAGTCGTGTCCGACTCTTTGAAACCCCATGGACTGCAGCACACCAGGCTTCCCTGTCCATCAACTCCCAGAGCTTGCTCAAATTCATGTCCACTGAGTCGGTGATGCCACCCAACCATCTCATCCTCTGTCATCCCCTTCTCCTCCTGCCTTCAATCTTTCCTAGCATTAGGGTCTTTTCCAATGAGTCAGTTCTTCGCATCAGGTGGCAAAGTATTGGAGTTTCAGCAAAGTATTGGAGTTTCAGTTTTAGGTCTCTGAGTTCCCTTTTATGTACCTCTCCCCACCAGATAGTGGAGGACAGGAAGCCTGGCGTGCTGTAGTTCATGGAGTGGCAAAGAGTTGGACACGCCTGAGTGACTGCACAACCCTACCACAGAAGTCTCACCCCCACCCATCCTATAGACCAAGGGATTCTCAAGCATAGCTACACATTAGAATCATCTGAAGCATTTCGAAGGGGAAAAATAATGAAACAGAACAGTGCCCAGGGCCCCCTCTCAGAGATTCAGATTTAATCACCCTTGATGGAAGCCTTGGCGCTACCAAGCTTGCGAGTCCTGTTCCAGCGACGCCTTCCCCGGTTAGAAAGAGGAAAGCCTCAGAGATCCACCTGTTACGCCTCTCTTGGCTAAGTGACTGATTGTACTGGAGAAGGGAAATTTTCCAGTGCTGCTTTATCTTAATCTGCCACTGCATTTTGAAAATTCTGTTGAGTATGGAATGAAATTTTCATCTCCCATTGTAGAAAATCCAGTCATAGTCAAGTTAAAAGATGACCTTTCAGGACTTCGCTGGTAGTACAGTGGATAGGAATCCGCCTGCCAATGCAGGGGACACAGGATTGATCTCTGGTCTGGGAAGATTCCACATACCAAAGCGCACCTAAGCCCATGTGCTGCGACTGCTGAAGGTCTCACACCTAGAGCCTGTGCTCTGCAACAAGAGAAGCCACCGCAATGAGCAACCCATTCCCCACAAGAAGAAAAAGGCTGAGCGTGGAAAAGAAAGCCCAGAAAAAAACAAAAACAAAAAAAAAATGACCTCTCCCAGAGGTGATTTCTATCTTGTCCATTTTTTCCAGGACCTAAAATACTCTTTTTCTCATTAGGCCAAAAGAATACCTAATTGTTCTTTCCATGACACCCATCATCACAAAGCTCTTAGTTTCACGACTTTAGCCTTTTTTTTGGCAAGTTCTGGTTTACAATTAGGGATAGGACCTACCTACTCATCCGTAGGTCAGGGTTTGGGATTCCTTTATTGCTTTACCCCAGTAAGAAAGTTTCTAGCAGCCAATCATGTCTTTGTGTCCTCACTTTCCAGGCAAGAATACTGGAGTGGGTTGCCATTTCCTCCTCCAGGGCAGTCTTTCCGATCCAGGGATCAAAACGGTGTCTCTTTCATCTCCTGCATTGGCAGGTGGATTCTTTAGCACTGCACCACCTGGGAAGCCCCTTTTAATATCAAAAGCATGGATCTTCATATCCCTTGTATATTGCACCCTGAAAAGCCTCAGGAGGGCTTGTCCGTTTCAAATCAAAATCTTTACTGCCACCGTGTGGACGACAGATACAAATTCAGATGACTGCTGAAATCTATCCTAAAATCAGATACTAATAAAATTGATATTAACAGTACATAAAATCAACCCTAAATATTCATTGGAAGGTCTGATGCTGAAGTTGAAGCTCCAATACTTTGGCCACCTGATGCAAAGAACTGACTCATTGGAAAAGACTCTGAGGCTGGGAAAGATTGAAGGCAAAAAGAGAAGGGGGCAGGGGGCGGAGGATGAAATGGTTAGATATAGCATCACCAACTCAATGGACATGAATTTGAGCAAATTCCTAGAGACAGTGGAGGACAGAGGGGCCTGGCGTGCTGAAGTCCATGGGGTCACAGAGAGTCAGATGGGACTTGGCCACTGATCGACAATCACCTGGAATAAGCTTACTTTGTGCCACAGCTCTTTATAGAACAACATGAAAAGCTTGGAGGCAAGTTAAAGACGTGCAGAACTTTCAACTTTTAGTCTCAGAGATTTTACCTGTGTCGATTTGGCCACTTGGTGCGCACACACCAAATGATTCATCTAAATTTTTCATTTTGTTCCTTCGAATTTTTTAAATTTTAGGGAAAAAATTGACCCATTTTGTCTCTTACAAGATAGCATTAGTGATAAACTATATCTTCTCAATATTAAACTCCCACCAAGATTGGTTAAAAGATGTTAAAAATAGTAAAAAAAAAAAAAAAAAAAAAGAAAGAAAAAACTTCGCTTTTTACATACTGTATTGCTTTTCTTTTTTTTTTTTTTTCAAAACCAAATTTATGGTTACCCATTTACAAAGGACTTTCCTACATTATCTCATCCAGTCTTCACCACAGTCACATGAAGCAGATAATCCAGGTCCTAATACATCCAATTTGCAGATAATGGATGCGCTAATATCAAGCTAACAATGGTGATCTAACAGCGATCACTGATCACGAGCACTGATCTAACAGCAAATTTACTTAGCACCTGCCTTAAATCAGTTAGGGCACATCCTGCTTTGTAATTGTGACACTTGTCTATTGCTTAGCAACATGCCGCCCTGAAAAAGCAGCTTAAAACAATAGCAATCTTTATATATGCTTACAAATCTGGGGTTTGACTGGACCCAGAGTTTCTCAGAGAGTGAGAGTCAGGCAGTGGTTGGGGCTGGGGCCGTCTTGCAAGTTTTTCATTTGTATAAACTAGCCTGGGCTGAAAAGAATCCAACAGCTGGAGTCAGAATAGTGGGAACTCCCAGGGCCTCTCTCTCTTAGGTGGTCTATTCAGGTATTCTCCACACGGTGGCGCTAATGGTAAAGAATCTGCCTGCCATTGCAGGCGGCACAGGAGATGGGGGCTTGATCCCTCGGTCTGGAAGTTCGCCTAGAGAAGGAAATGGCAACCCACTCCAGTATTCTTGCCTGGAGAATCCCATGGAGGGAGGAGCCTGGTGGGCTACAGTCCACGGGTCGCAAAGAGTCGGACACGACTGAGCTACTTCACTTTTCAGTTTGACTCCAGACTCTATACTCTTAACCTATAGACATATCTTATTGACACTGAAATTGGTAGTTGATATACACTGACAATTCCAAAGGGTATTTCACTCTCAACCATAATTATCAAGTTAAAAAGTGGAAAAGCCTGTATTTATACTTCTCTTTATCCCATTTCCACAAGGAAATCAGATCTACCCAGGCTACATTTTGCAGAATATATTACCTTTTAAATAAACATTTATTGAGCATCTCACCAGCATTTACAAAGGACATTCCCCACTGTCAGAGGAATTTCCACTCTAGAGGAAAGACAGGCATCTATACCCATGAAATAGGGAGTAAATGACATCCCCAAAAGAAAGGAAATCGCAGAGGTAAGGGTTGGTCAGTGGTAAGTCTCCACATCTGAACATCAGCACAGGTTCTTGAAGGCTTCCCTGGGGCTCAGATGGTAAAGAATCTGCCTGTAATGCAGGAGACCTGGGTTTGATCCCTGGGTCAGGAAGATCCCCTGAAGAAAGAAATGGAAACCCACTCCAGTATTCTTGCCTGGAGAATCCCATGGACAGAGGAGCCTGGGGGGTTACAGTCCATGGGGTCGCAAAGAGTTGACATGACTGAGCAACTAACACTTTCTCTTTCTTTTCAGTTTCTTGAAGCTGATGCTGCTCTCTGCAATTAAGTCAGCTCAGGGGCAGTTTACCTTGTAATGCTCCTTGCCCATGTAAGAAGCATGCCATCTGTCTTTTCTTCTCTTGATGAGATACCAGCCAAGTCATCTTTCCTGAAAATTCCAACTGGCAATTCAAGTTCAGAAGGACAATGAGAATGATACATCCATCATCAGGCTTTAGTTGAAAAATCACCATAAATTATTTGGTTTTATTTTGTTTGTTTACCTTAGTGATAGGTGGGAAGATGACACATCAAAAATAGTAATTAAAATAAGTCATGCTGCCACATCTACAATCAGGCTCTGGATAAATAGAAATGAGACACAATATGTCTTCCAAGGTCATCAATAACCAGCTCTGGACTTCCTTTTGTACTTGTTACTTAATCCTCCTTTTTACACAAACTCTCCACAGGGTTTCCAGTGTTCAAATAACAGTGATAATAATACTTAATGTTTATATATGTTTGACACTTTTCGATGTATCTGTCCTTCATCTAGCCAGTACCCTCCCCATGGGGCCAGGCATTCACGAGGCCAAAGGGACATGCACACCTAAGAATCCATTTTTCCTCCTTCCAGACCTTGCTCTAGGACACAGGGTGCAGAATGACTTGCAAAATTCCAGCCCCTACACAGGCATCTTCTGCAGGCTGACCACACTGTCAGCGGGCCAAGAGGGAGTTGTTTGCAGATGTGGACAGGGTTCAGACACGTGGGCTGAGGTCTGAACATGCGTGTAAATGAGATCATCAGAGACCTGGACAGATTGGACCTGGCAAGGAAACAGTGGCAGGTCATGGACTGGAGGCTGGCTTTCTGCCTTCTGCCAAGTTCAATCACAGAGTTCAGAGGACTCTAAGGATTTTAAACTTAAACCCGGATGTTCAGATTGTTATGAAGACGTATTTGCCAAACTAGGAGTATAGAACATATTTTATTTATTTAACAGTTTGTTAGCTTGATTTCAAACATTTAAATATTTAGACATATGCTGTGTGGGTCTCTGTTTGGATTCACACACCTGGGCCTACAGTTTCGGGTCCAGTCTGTATTTTGCAGGTACTAAAATGAGCCAATTAAATGATTTCTTCCCTTTCTCCCCCACCACATAAAAGCAGTTCTCAGCTGTCTCACCCAAACAGGTTTAACAACAAGTTACACCCAGGCTTATCAGGATGGTGATTTAGAGCAAGCTACTGGCTCTCTCCTCCAGAATCAAGCCTGGAAATTGTGAAAGAAAAGGAAAATGATTTGAGGGACGAACAACCATAATGATAATTACTGTGAGAATCCTGGAGGCTCTGAAGGCTGGAGGATTCCCTAAAGACTATCTTGAACTTGGGGACGGAGAGGAGAAGGAGGCTGAATTGTAGTTTCAACCCTGGGCAGAGAAAGCCGGAGGAAAGTTTCTAAACTTTGCTCATGCACTCAGAAAAGTTTAAAACTCTAAGAATATCATAAAAGAAAGCCTGAATGAATGAAAAGACAGTCTATGCTCCCAGAGTCAAGGACTTGCTATCATAAAAATATCAATTCTCTTCAAATTTATCTATAAATTAAATTCAATCACCATTAAAATTCCCAATGAATTGTTTTTATCAGTCATTCCAAATCCTTATTTGAAAATGGTGGACTTCCCTGATGGTCCAGTGGTAAAGAATCCACATGCCAAAGCAGGGGATATGGGTTCGATTCCCAGTGTGGGAAGATCCCAGAGCAACTAACCACAACTACTGAAGCTGTGCACTCTAGGGCCCGCATGCTACAACCCCTGAAGCTCATGCACCCAGAGCCCATCTTCTGCAACAAGAGACGCCACCGCAATGAGAAGTCCAGACACCGCAACGAGATGAGCCCGCATTCGCTGCAATGACAGAAAGCCCCCAGACAGCACTGAAGGCCCAGTGCAGCCAAAAATAAATAATAGAGAAAATTATACTTTTAAAAAAATGGATGTAGAAATATAAAGTCTCCAACAAAGAAGTCTAAAAATGAAAGCGTAGTGTACGAGAATGTGCGTAACCAGATGTTAGGACGTAGTACTGTCGCTGCTGCTGCTAAGCCGCTTCAGTCGGTGTCAGACTCTGTGCGACCCCATAGACGGCAGCCCACCAGGCTCCCGCGTCCCTGGGATTCTCCAGGCAAGAGCACTGGAGTGGGTTGCCATTTCCTCCTCCAATGCATGAAAGTGAAAAGTGAAAGTGAAGTCGCTCAGTCGTGTCCAACCCTCTGTGACCCCATGGACTGCAGCCCACCAGGCTCCTCGTCCATGGGCTTGTCCAGACAAGAGTACTGGAGTGGGTTGCCATTGCCTTCTCCAAAGACATAGCACAAAACCATACAAATAATAACAGTGTAATAACATACAAAGAGTTAAAAAGAATAAAATAGGAATCCAGGTATATATGGAAACCTAAAACTTGATGGTAATGGCACCAGAAATCCGTGTGAGTAAGTTTTAGAATTTTTCAATTGTGTAGGAAAATTTAATCAAAACCCTACCAAAGAGACATGCAAAGATAGACTGCATGCAAATGGTCTAAAGGCTTTAAAGTAAAAGATAATTCTCTGGAGTCAATAAAAATGTAGGGAAATATATTTGTAAAATGGGGTCAGGAACTACCAAATAAAGATTCAAAAAGGACAAATCATAGGCAAAATACTGATGTATTTTATTACATCAGTGTTAAGGAGTTCTGTTCAACAAAGGGTAAATTTCACAGACATATGCAGACGAGTAATATATCTGCAAATCTAAAAACCAACAAGGTGGGGATTTCCCCAGTGATCCAGTGGTTAAGACTTTGCCTTCCAGTGCAGGAGTTGAGGTTCAATCCCTGGTCAGGGAGGTAAGATCCGACATGCCTCATGGTCAAAAAACCAAAACATAAAACAGAAGTAATATTTTAAGAGATTCAATAAAGACTTTAAAAATGGTCCACCATCAAAAAAAATCTTTAAAAACTTAAATTAAATTATAACCAAAAAGGCATTAAAATCTAGAAAATATGACAAAATCCACAAAGAAGAGAATAAAAATACATCAATTGAATAGCTAAAGCACAGGGAAATTTTAGGGTGGTGAAAGTGTTCTGTGTGATACTGTGGTGGTGAATAAATGATATATTAATACATTGTTCAAAACTCATAAGACTGTAAAATACAAATAATGAATAATATACATATATAATGTATGTATACAATATATATATACAATTCTAAAGTCATCACTTAGGAGGTCGAGGATCATGGGAAAGAATAAGGACTATGACAAGAGAATCTGACTGTATTACACGTGTATGAAACAACTCCACTGAAGGGATGGGGGAAAAGATACTAACCTACATAACTTTAGAATTAATGAAGTCTTTAGGACTAAAGGCAAGAGGAATTGCACATAAGCATTGTACTTGCATTGATAAAGTTATTTCCCATGGGGATATACCAATGAGTTAACAATTCTGATACTGCAGTACATGTGTTCTGGAAGTGGACAATTAAATAAGTAGATGGAGGTTAGTAGGATCGAGGTTTCTCACTGTTGGAGTGGAAGTTTACAAGCAAATGAGGAGGAAGCTGAAATGATGAGTGTGGTGATGGATTAGAGATGAAGATATCAGTAGGATACATGTCTAATTTAGGGACTTTCCTGGTGGCTCAGATTGTAAAGAATCCATCTGCAATGCAGGGGACCTGGGTTCAATCCTGGGTTGGGAAGATCCGCGGGAGAAGGGAAAGGCTACCCACTCCAGTATTCTTGCCTGGAGAATCCCACAGACAGAGAAGCCTGGCAGGCTACAGTCTGTGGGGTCACAAAGAGTCAGACATGACTGAGCGGCTAAACTCACACACGGGTGGCTCAGCAGTATAGAATCTACCTACCAATGCAGGAGACGCAAGTTTGATCCCTGAGTTGGGAAGATCTCCTGAAGAAAGAAATGGCAACCCACTCCAGTATTCTTGCCTGGGAAATCCCATGGACAGAGGAGCCTGGAGGACTACAGTCTAGGGGGTTGCAAAGGGTCAGACATGATTCAGCAAGTAAACAACAACAGATGGTTACACATAGAAATATTTATACATGTGTGTCTATGCAGGGGGTGGTATAGACTCCCGTACTTGTTTGCTCTGTCTGAGAAGGCCTAAAGGAAACAATAGTCCAGGAGCAATGAACACACCGAACACTCAGATTTTGGTTTCTAATACCATTCTCCAACAAAGGGATCTAACAAATTTTTGGATAAATGGCTGTTCTAGGATTAGGGGAGGAAGTATTGAAAATGAACTTAGAGACTCTTGTAACGCCAGGAAGAATGAAAGTGCTAAAAAAAAAAAAAAAAAGGAAAATATCCACAAAGATTGGGGTAAAGTCAAAGGGACACAGGAACCAATGTAAAGAATTTCCATTGAAATTATATCTGGTTATATCTGGAACAAAATAGATACACTGGTATTGGATTATAACCCAAAGTATAAACTAAATGTCCATAAACTAGTTCATACTAATATAAATAAACAATTACATAAACTAACAAATGAGAGAGAAGAAATAAAACTCCCTGCAAAAGCATTTCAAATAAATTATGAAGATATTCCTCCTTAAAGGAAGAGGGAGCATAACTCTCCATTCTTTAAGTGTAGACTTAGCCTAGTGACTTCCTTCCAAAAAGTACAATATGGAAAAGGAAGGGGAAAAATAAACTTCACAGTAGAGAAGCCTGAAAAACACTCTTTAGCCAGAAGATCAAAGTCAACATCAACAGTGATAAATCATGTAGATAGTATGTACACTTGCTGTGATGGAATGAAAATGAAATTCTACTCCAGGTGTCTTCCTCCTAAAAATCCACAATTAATGAGAAAAATAGCACACAAGTCCCAACAAAGGAACATTTACAAAATATCTTAGACCAGTACTCCTCAAAACTGTCATGGTCATCAAAAACTAGAAAAGTCTGAGAAACTATCACAGCCAAGAGGAGCCTAAGGAGACATGAAGACTGAGGATCCTGGACAAGGAAAAGTATATTAGGTAAAAACTAAGGAAATCTGAATAAACTGTGGTTTGTTAACTGTAACAAATGTAACATACTAATGTAAAATATTGTTAGGGAAAACTATTGAGGTGGGGAGGGAATATGGGCACTCTGTATTACTGGATCAATTTTCTCTAAATCTATCAATTCATATCAATGTATGACAAAACCCACTGAAATGTTGTGAAGTAATTAGCCTCCAACTAATAAAAAAATTAAAAAAAATAAATAAATCTAAAACCCTTCTAAAATATAAAGGCTAATAATAAAAGTTCAGCTTATCAGTGAGGAAGCCCAGAAAGCTTGTGAGCATATAAAGAGATAATCACACTCATTGTTATCAGAGAAATGCTAATTAAAACATTAGTGAGATATCACTTTGCCTCTGTGAGACTCAATGAACTTGGAAATATGGATAATGCCAGCTTTGGAGATTTTTATTAATAGATAAAAGAACCCTCGGTATTCTGCTGGGTGGAGCGCAGTCTGGTGTACATGGTCTAAGAAGCATTTAGTCACTTAAATACAGGTACAAATTCTGACTCCACATTCCATACTAGGAGATAGATGATAGGTAGGTGGATAGATAGATACATACATAGATGATGGATAGAGAGATAAAAAGAAATAGATAGATCTCACGTAGATGCATAGGAGGACATGTAGAAGGATGCTTTTGTGGAAGCAGAGAGTCAAACAAAAACTGCATAGCCAGCCCTAGCCTAGAAGAATAAACAGGTAGAACATGAGGGATGCACACCATGGAATATTACACAGACGTTAAAACATCAGAAGATATACATTTGGAGCTACGAGTGGTCCTTAAAGTCACAGTGCTGACCAAAAATTGAAAGAAATGCAATGGCTTTTTTACATATTACCACCTACATAAATTAAAAATGCATACATGCAAAACAAAATTTTGTATTTAACAAGAACAGGCACAATGAAAGTATCTGTAGGACGTACATGGAATGGTTACTTATAGGCAAAGGGAAGTGGGATATGAGGAATGAGGATAAATTGGAAAAAAGATGAACCTTGCATTAACCAAAGAAGATAACATGTATTAACTGCGTGTGAGTAACATTATTAACTGAATTTCTGCCCTTGAGGCCCAACAAGAAGGAAAATATATTCTAACTCAGATATGGAAAGGACGTCTGAAATCTCAGATGAGATTTCACTCCCATACATTAGATATCCTTCAGGTCCACGCTGTCTGTGACTTTTCCCAAGACCTCTCCCGTGGTCTGTGATAACAGTTGAGGGAGAGAAGGATCCTATGCAGCTTCCTAAGGAATTCTACAATGTAAGTCATCCAGGGCTTCATGTCAGAGGCCCAACCTGTCATTAAGACATCATTCCCAGGGACCAGTAGTGACTATGGTCACTTGCCCAGGAATCAGTTAGCCAAGGACTAAACCAGAACTTAGCATTGTCTGTATGCTGTTGAAAAGTAACCTGCATTGTCACTTATTCTTGTGATGCCAACAAATCCTAACAAGTATAGTAAGAGAAAAGATAATGTTTCCCCCAGCATGAGGCTAATTTGGGTCTTGCTGTGGTAGCATGGCCCCCACATAGTACAGAGCAGTCAGATCCAACACATTCAGAGAAAACCCTGTTCTTTACAAGGCCTAGAACTCTTCTCCAAGAAACAGAATTAGTTCTAAATGGTTAGGATGGGGATTGGTTCAAGAGAAATGTTATCTGATTCATGATCCCATTGAGTTAAGCCTGGGCTTCAGTTACTTAAGATCTCTAACTAGGGTCCATTAGTTAGGATTATTTCAATAGCTGAAAATTATGTTTACTATGTGCCAGGCATTGTTGACAACATTTTATCAGCCCTATCCCAAAATCACACACACACAAACACACAGATACCTCTATGAGATAGGTTCAGTAATTACACAAACTTTATAAATAAGAAAATTGACACAGAGAGAAATTAAGTGACTGGGTAAAGGCTGTGTGTGCACGCTCAATCATTCAGTTGTGTCCAACTCTTTGCCCCTTGGACTGTATGTAGCCCACCAGAGTCCTCTATCTATGGGATGTTCCAGGCAAGAACACTGGAGTAGACTGCCATTTCTTACTCCAGGGGTCTTCCCAATCCAGGGATCAAAACCACATCTCCTGCATTTCCTGCATTGATGGGATTCTTTACCGCTGCACCAGCTGGGTGAAGGCTGCCGTTGCTCTTCAGTCACTAAGTCGAGTATGACTCTTTGCGGCCCCATGGACTGCAGCCCACCAGGCTCCCCTGGCCATGGGACTTTCCAGTCAAGAATACTGGAGGGCGTTGCCATTGCCTTCTCCGACATCAATACATGACTACTGGAAAAACCATAGCTTTGACTATATGGACCTTTGTCAGCAAAGGGATGTCTGTGCTTTTTAATATGCTGTCTAGTTTTGTCATAGCTTTCCTTTGAAGGAGCAAGTGTCTTTTAATTTCATGGCTGCAGTCACTGTCCACACTGATTCTGGAGCCCAAGAAAAGAAAATCTGTCACTCAATTCAGTCACTCATTCACGTCTGACTCTTTGTGATGCCATGGACTGGAGCACACCAGGCTTCCCTGTCCATCACCAACTCTCGGAACTTATTCAAACTCATGTCCATAGAGTCGGCAATGCCATCCAACCATTTCATCCTCTGTCATCCCCTTCTCCTGCCTTCAATCTTTCCCAGTGAGTCAGTTCTTTTCATCAGGTGGCCAAAGTATTGGAGCAAAAGCTTCAGCATCAGTCCTTCCGATGAATATTCAAGACTGATTCCTTTAGGATGGACTGGTTGGATCTCCTTGCAGTCCAAGGGACTCTCAAGAGTCTTCTCCAACACCACAGTTCAAAAGCATCAATTCTTCAATGTTCAGCTTTCTTTATAGTCCAACTCTCACATCCATACATGACTACTGGAAAAATCATAGCTTTGACTAGATGGAATTTTGATGGCAAAGTAATGTCTCTGTTTTTTAATATGCTGTCTAGATTGGTCATAGCTTTTCTTCCATGAAGCAAGCATCTTTTAATTTCATGGCTGTAGTCACCATCTACAGTGATTTTGGAGCCCAAGAAAATAAAGCCTCTCACTGTTTCCATTGTTTTCCCATCTATTTGCCATGAAGTGATGGGACTAAGATGCCATGATCTTAGGTTTCTCAATGTTGAGTTTTAAGCCAACTTTTTCACTCTCCTCTTTCACTTTCATCAAGAGGCTCTTTAGTTCTTCCCTTTCTGCCATAAGGGTGGTGACATCTGCAGATGTCTGAGGTTATTGATACTTTTCCCAGGAATCTTGATTCCAGCTTGTGCTTCCTCCAGCCCAGCATTTTGCAAGATGTACTCTGCATGTAAGTTAAATAAGCAGGGTGACAATATACAGCCTTGACATTCTCCTTTCCCAATTTGGATCCAGTCCAGTTCTAACTGTTGCTTCTTGACCTGCATACAGATGATTGAGGAGGCAGATAAGATGTCACTGCTTCCACTTTTTCCCGTTCTATTTGACAAGAAGTATCCATCTAGTCAAGGCTATGGCTTTTCCAGTGGTCATGTATGGATGTGAGAGTTGGACTATAAAGAAAGCTGAGCACCAAAGAATTGATGCTTTTGAACTGTGGTGTTGGAGAAGACTCTTGAGAGTCCCTTGGACTGCAAGGAGATCCTACCAGTCCATCCTAAAGGAGATCAGTCCTGGGTGTTCATTGGAAGGACTGATGCGGAAGCTGAAACTCCAGTACTTTGGTCACCTGATGCGAAGAGCTGACTCATTTGAAAAGACCCTGATGCTGGGAGGGATTGTGGGCAAGAGGAGAAGGGGATGACAGAGGATGAGATGGCTGGATGGCATCACCGACTCTATACACATGAGTTTGGGTAAACTCCGGGAGTTGGTGATGAACAGGGAGGCCTGGCATGCTGTGATTCATGGGGTCGCAAAGAGTCAGACACGACTGAGTGACTGAACTGAACCGAACTGAACTGAATGGGACTGGATGCCATGATCTTAGTTTTTTAATGTTGAGTTTCAAGCTAGTCTTATCACTCTCCTCTTTCACTCTCATCAAGAGACTCTTTTGTTCCTCCTCACTTTCTGCCATTAAAGTGGTACTATCTACATATCTGAGGTTGTTGATATATTTCCTGGCAACCTTGATTCCAGCTTGGTATCCAGTCACATGATATACTCTGCATATAAACTAAATAAGCAGGGTGACAATATACAGCCTTGTCATACTCCTTTCCAAATTTTGAAAAAGTCAGTTGTATATCCAGTTCTTACTGTTGCTTCTTAACTTGTATACTGGTTTCTCAGGAGGCAGGTAAGGTGGTCTGGTTTTCCCATCTATTTAAGAATTTTCCATAGTTTGTTATGATCCACACAGTCAGAGGCTTTTGAAGAGTCAATGAAGCAGAAGTAGATATTTTGCTGAAATTCCCTTGCTTTCTTCATGAGCCAATGAATGTTGGCAATTTGATTTCTTATTCTTTTGCCTCTTCAAAACCCAGCTTGTACATCTGGAATTTCTCAGTTCACATACAACTGAACCCTAGCTTGAAGGATTTTGAGAATAATCTTGCTAGTATGTGAAATAAGTGCAATTGTGTGGTAGTTTGAACATTCTTTGGCATTGCCTTTCTTTGAGATTGGAATGAAAGCTGACCTTTTCCAATCCTGTGGCCACTGTTGAGTTTTCCAAATTTCCTGACGTATTGAGTTCAGCACTTTAACAGCACATTTCAGGATTTGAAATAGCTCAGCTGGAATTCCATCACCTCCACTAGTTTTGTTGGTAGTGTTGCTTCCTAAGGCCCACTTGACTTCACACTCCAGGGTGTCTGGCTCTAGGTGAGTGATCACACCATCGTGGTTATCTGGATCATTAAGACCTTTTGTATAGTCTTCTGTGTATTCTTGCCAATTCTTCTTAATCTCTTTTGTTTCTGTTAGGTCTTTACCATTTCTATCCTTTATCATGCCCATCCTTGCATCAAATATTCCCTTGATATTTCCGATTTTCTTGAAGAGATCTCTAGTCTTTCCCATTTTATTGTTTTTCTCTATTTCTTATATTGACCACTGAGGAAGGCTTTCTCATCTCTCCTTGCTATTCTCTGGAACTCTCCATTCAATTGGGTATATCTTTCCCTTTCTCCTTTGCCGTTTGCTTCTCTTCTTTTCTCAGCTATTGGTAAAGACTCTTTGGACAACCACTTTTGCATTTCTTTTTCTTTAGAATGGTTTTGGTCATCAGCTCCTGTACAATGTTACAAACCTCTTTCCATAGTTCTTCAGGCACTCTGTCCACCATATCTAATCCCTGAATCTATTCATCGCTTCCACTGTATAATCATAAGGGGTTTAATTTAGGACATATCTAAGTGGCCTAGTGGTTTTCCTTACTTTCTTTAAGCCTGAATTTTGCAATAAGGAACTCATGATCGGAGCCAGAGTCAGCTTCAGGTCTTGTTTTTGCTGCCTGTATAGAGCTTCTCCAACTTCAGCTGCAAAGAACATAATCTGATTTCGGTATTGACCATGATCAATTTGATTTCAGCATTGACCATCTGGTGATGTCCATATGTAAAGTCGTCTCTTGTGTTGTCGGCAAAGGGTGTTTGTTATGACCACTGTGTTCTCTTGACAAAACTCTGTTAGCCTTTTCCCTGTTTCATGTTGTATTCCAAGGCCAAACTTGCCCTTTTGTCCAGGTACCTGTCAACTTCCTACTTCTGCATTCCAATCCCCTGTGATGAAAACGACATCCTTTTTTGGTGTTAGTTCTAAAAGGTCTTGTATGTCTTCCTAGAACCATTCAACTTCAGCTTCTTCATGATTAGTGGTTGGGGCATACTTGGATTACTATGATGTTGAATGGTTTGCCTTGCAAATAAACAGAGATCATTCTGTCATTTTTGAGATTGCAGTGCAGTACTTGAGAATGCAAGTACTGCATTTTGGACTGCTTTGTTGACTATGAGGGCTGCTCCATTTCTTCTAAGGGATTCTTGTCCACAGTTGTAGATGCAATGTCATCTGAATTAAATTTGCCCGTCCCCATCCATTTTAGTTCACTGATTCCTAAGATGTCGATGTTCACTCTTGCCATCTCCTACTTGAACACATCCAGTGTACCTTGATTCAAGGGCCTAACATTCCAGGTGTCTATGCAATATTGTTCTTTACAGCATCACAGTTTACTTTCACCACCAGACACATTCACAACCAAGTGTTGTTTCCTCTTTGGTTCAGCAGCTTCTTTCTTTCTGGAGCTGTTAGTACTTGCCCTCTGCTCCTCCCCAGTAGCATATTGAATACCTTCTGACCTGGGGGCGATCATCTTCTGGTGTCTTATCTTTTTGCCTTTTCATATTGTTCATGGGGGTTCTCCTGGCAATAACACTGGAGTGGTTTGCCATTTCCTCCTCCAGTGGCCTACATTTTGTCAGAACTCTTCACTATGACCCATCCATCTTGGGTAGCTCTGCACAGCATGGCTCAGAGTTTCATCGAGTTACCCAAATGCCTTGGCCGTAGCAAAGTGGAGCTGGGATTCACAGCTGGGGAATCTGACTCAGAGCCCTTGCACTCAACTTGTGTATCACTGTCTCTACCCATTGGGCATGGTGTACCACTTAAGGAAGAGCAAATTCTCTAAGTTATGCCCTGGGTTATGATAGAAAAAAATTACTCATGGTTAAGTCAGAAAGGCATTACCTACCTATATATTCTAATAGCCAGGCTCATTTAATATGTTTTCTCTGGATCCAAAGCTTTTGTTTTCCTTCCTTCCCTTCCTCACTCCCTCCTGTCCTGTTTCCCTTCCACCTTTCTCTCTCTCTTACTGCTATTGTTATAAAATTGATGAAAATGTGCTGGAATTTTTTTTAATGTGCCCAGCATACTACAGAATTGAAGGTGATAACAAATAAGACATTTGGTAATGGCTTCCACCTATGAGAATGGCTTGAAGAAGTTAGAAAAGACGCAAAATTTTTTGTTAAATCTCTCAAATGTCACATATAGCCAAGATAATCCCCCAAAATCCTCAAAATGGTTTTTCCTGGTAGAAGCCTGCATTTTTCTCCTAGCTCCACTGTGTTTCCAGAAGACAACACCAAATAAACAGTTCTAAACTCCTCCAGACATTCAATACATTGTCTGGGGTAAAAGAACTGAAGAAATAAATCGCAAATGTGACAGAGAAGAATCCACTATTATAAGTTACTGTCCAATTCAACCATAGATTCAACAAGTGAAAAAGAAAGTGAGAGTGAAGTCACTCAGTCATGTCCGACTCTTTGCGACCCCATGGACTGTAGCCTACCAGGCTCCTCTGTCCATGGGATTTTCCAGGCAAGAGTACTGGAGTGGGTTGCCGTTTCCTTCTCCAAGCCAGTTCTTAAATATTTAAAGGTTTATCATGGTAGATTTTGAATGCTATCTAATAGGCAAAATTAATTTATCAAAAGTAGAAAGAATAATCTGTTTTGAAACAAGCATCATTGAAACTGGGCACATAACCCCTCTACTGCTCTGACTATAACAGCCTCATTTGTATTTTATATAATGTACACTGTGTACTCTATTACACGTACTCCATTAACCTTGTTTTTCTTTAGTAACTTTCAAAACTACTGGCCAGAAGTCTACTTCCATCCAGCATATTTCTAGGCTATTATAAGTTATAAAGGGCTCAAGAAATGGAAACTTATTCTAGTGCTAGCATTAGAGAGAAAAAAAAGATTATATAGAAGGAGTTACAGACATAGCCATCGAATATACAGTTATGGAGATATAGATAAATATCCATATTACATATACCACTTTGGCCTTCTATTACTATAACTAAGAAATGACTGCCAGGATGGGAAGTTGAATCTACTACATATACTGAAAACCTCACAATACTTCAGGCAAGTACTTTATTCTGTATTCTGTGAATTGAAAAGACCCCTTCTTTCCCACTGCTGGAATGCCAGAGAAAAAGAACACTAAATTGAAAGGGAAGAGACTAGAGTTTTATCCCAGTTTTGCCAACATCATACTGCATGACCTTGGAGATTTCATTCAATCTTCTCAAACTCGCATCTGTAAAATGCTAACAGTGGACTGTAAAACCTCTACAATTCCTTATTCACTCCACATTCTCTGACAACAGTATATATCATATGAGTCTGATGTTATTCTATGCCCAGTACCTGAAACTTTTTTTAATATTTATTTTTATTTATCTGGCTGTGCCAGGTCCTAGTTGCGGCATGTGGAATCTTCGGTCTTTACTGCAGCACATGAGATCTGGAGTTGGGACCTGTGAACTCTTAGTTGTGGCATGTGGAATTTAGTTCCCTGATCAGGGATGCAACCCAGGCCCCCTACACTGGGATCACAGAGTCTTAAGTCACTGCACCACCAGGCAAGTCCCTGAAACTTTTTGAAAACCATTAATTACTCAGTTGACCACTAGATGGTAGCAGATCCCTGGTTACTATGTGAATGCAGGCAGCCAAGTCAACTTTTATAATATTGTGAATTCTAGTATCAAAAGGTTCATGGAAGAACCTGGCCTTGGTCATCAAAAGATTGAGTTTTATTCAGCTCTGCCTCTTATTACTTCCATGATCTTGAGCAAATGGGCCTTTGGGGGTTTCTGATTACCTACCATAAAATCAGAGGGCATCTTCTAGATCTAAAACTATGATTAAATATCATTACCTTAGCAAGAGCAAGATGATTTTAAATAGTGATGTCCTCTTTTTCTACCTTGAACCATTCAAACAGTTTGCATTTGACACAAAGAAAAATTCCATTTTCTATCCATGAGATCTTGGGCAATTAACAATATTTGTATTTGCTCACCTGTAAAATGGAGAAATAAGAGTACCTCCAAGGGATATTATAATGAGTAAATAGATATGGTGACTAAAGTAGCTAATAACATCAGTCATTTTTAGAAATTGTTTATTAATTATTTTTTTAATTATTCTGATTGTGTTGCTTGGCATTTGGACTCCCTCGGACCATTATTCTTACCACACCTTTCCCCTGATATTTGAAGGTATAAGCCAGTGACTTTAGGCTGACCCTCATTTACATGTTCAGAGTCTACATAGAACAGTATGTGGGTCCAGAAATATCTCTCGAAATCGTCTTTAGTCTAAATGGCTGCAAAAAGTTCCAGGCCTTGGATATGTAAGTCCTGAAAAAGTCTAGGCATTTTGCTTTAATCACTCCTCACCAAAACTCCTTGAACGAGCTCTCAGATCTGGAGCTGTGGCCTGTAGACTTTTGGATTCCCCCTCAAAGAATGGGAAGTCAGTCTGAAGGCCTCCAGGTAAACACGAATTTCCAGTCTCAGCAAAGCACTACAAAGACTAGTAACTCTGAAAGATGCCTAACCTAGATTGCATAAACCAATGTAAGTGGTTTGTCCTTGAGATGGCTCTGATAATTATTTAGCACAATCATCAATTACATTACTTCTAAATAAAAATACTGTTTTACATATTGTGTGACAAGAGCTGCCATTTTCTCTTAGGTATTCATTTAAATCCTTGAAGACATAAAGTACATGAAAAGGCCAAAGACAGGGTCATGGAAACAAATAAAATCCCTAGGAGCCAGTGCGCTTCTTTGCCCTCATTAGCCATCATCACTTTGAAAATATTGGATCCAATATTGGATGTAATTGAAGTGCAGAGCAGAGCAAAAACTAGCTTGAGTTCCTAGTATGAACTGTGCCTTTACCCACTCCATCTCTTTTTCCAAAGAAGCCTACATTGCAACAAATTTCTCTGTTTTTCTTTCTTTTTTAAAATAATACAGTGTTTAGCACATAGTTTATTTAGCAAGAATGTAGGTGTATGCTGTTAACTTGTTCTGTGATGTAACAGGGTGAGTCCATCAAGATATCAGTGCTGACAAAGAAAGGTGAGCCAGAGAACGTGGCCCAGAACAGGGCAAATGCCAGGGAGGTTGTAGCCCAGCCACTCAAGGTCAGAGCAGGTGATGAGAAAACAGGACCAGAGATGAGCTGGGTCTAGAAATATCTAGCACCCTTTAGATTCCGGCAGGGTTGAGGACAAGAACATGAGACAGTGGCACTCCAAGGTCTGAGGCTGCCAGGGATGTCGAAGAAACCAGAAAAAAATAAACTAAAACTGCGGTCATCCCTTTAATGAGGCAGTATTGGAAATCTATTCTCTAATAGCTCTGGGTTCTTTATTCACCATAGATGCCTTGTGCTAAGTTGCTTCAGCCATGTCTGACTCTTTGCGACCCTATGGACTGTGGCCCACCAGGCTCCTCTGTCCAAGGAATTCTCCAGGCAAGAATACTGGAGTGGGTTGCCATTTCTTTCTCCAATAGATGCCTCAGAGCGTTCAAAAAGGCAAAAGCAAGATTAAACCGTTCCTAAATGCATATCTCTTATTTAAAAAGAATAATGAATACAAAATAGAATGAAAAAGTAAAGAAGAAAAAAGGTTGGCCTCCAATCATACTTCTTAGGTCAGGAAAAGTTCTGCAGACGCAGCCCACACTACAGTGAACTCACTGAGGGCAGAGAATGAACCTGGCTTACCTCTTTTATCATCAGTTCTCAATCTGGTGCTTGGCACAGCTGTTCTTGGTGAATGTTTGTTACTGTTGTTGCAGATGATACAACCAAGCACATACCCAAAGCAAAGGCCTGGGATGGTGTCCTGTTGAGGGACCAAAGGGCAGAGTCACAAACACCCTGATCTTTAGCCCTCTCCAGACCTTTAAGCTGAATGTATACGGAGTGTACAAAGGAATTCAACCACTTCAAACAAGAACTAAAGCCAGGATGTAGGATTCAAAATGACATAAACTTCCTGCATGCCTCTTACATCTGTGTGCTTCTGACACCCTGAACGCCATCCCCACCAATGGTGAGCTCTTTAGAATGGCTTTATAAACATGATACAGTTGGCTGGAAGTCAGAAGACTATATACCCTATGCCTGGTCTTGGCATCTACCAGCTGTGTGACCTGGAGCAAGCCATTTAATTGTAGTTTTTCATACATTAAACTAAAGTCTAATTTCAGCAATAAACATCCAATTCAGCAATAATAGTCTGATTCTAAGCTGATCATGAAGAAGAGAAAATTGGATTCAACTGGGCCAGCCAATGCTCCTGATCTTTATAAATTCCCACACAGTCTTTTACTCTCCCTAATCCACATACTTTTGAGTGTGTGAATAACTAAACTGCTTACAGGAGATTTGCTGGTGACAAACACAAGGAGGATTCCAGCAAATTACATGTAATCATCTTTCTGTGAGCTTTAGAGCAGTATGAACTCTCACCGTTTCAATATGCTCCTACATTGGTTAGCTAAAAAAACCTAAAACAAAATTTTTAACAGCTTAAAGTGAAGCTATAAATATATAAGGATTCTCACACTTTATCCAAGAAATCTTATAAGCAATGGTCTTCAACTTTACCCCAGATGTCACATGAAAATGATGACAAAATTGATGACAAAAATGATGAAGCCATCAGTGACTAGAAAAATAGGGCAACGGAGGTAGAATTCTATGATGATCAGATGCCACTAATGTGACACAGAGGTTTATGGTAAACTGTGTCCCTGAGTCGAAAAGGACTCCAATCCTTTAATATGTAACCTTAAAGGAGGCCAGTATAGGGAGGCAGGAGAGAGAATAGGGGCAGAGGAAAATGAGTTTGGGAGCTGAGGCAACTCTGGGTGAAATGATGAAGAAGAAGCTATTTAACTTTGATTTTCATAGAACCCCTCATCATCACCACCATCACAACAGAGAACTAGTGACCAACTGCAAAGGTTCATCATCAGTTCCAAGTGCATTACCTTCCAATCTAATACAAAGGTTCTACTGAGTTCCTGTTTGGAGTAAGATAGAACAAACACATTCTATCCTTTCTCTCTCCCTGAATGTAGCTAAGAACCTAGACAGATGGCACGGGCAGCTATCTGAAGACTCAAGCAATTGTGGTAGGAAAGAGGACAAGATTGAAATACCACTGATACAGCAGTGCATTTACCTGTCTCTACCACTGGTATCCTCTGGCCTCAACTCCAAGCAGCCTAAAACCCAGAAGTAAGCCTCAGTGAAAAGAGAAATAATACCTGGGAAAACTCTTTAGTTTAGGCTTGAGACGTGAGTAAGGCGTCATCTAAAACTCTGAAGGCAGAGAAGAAACTCCTCCCCACTTGGAAGAGCTATGGTCCTAGGACCTGAGAGAGTAGGGTGAACCTTCATTGTTTTCCTATCTTTCCACCACCAACCCACAAACCCTGGTGGAGTCATGAAAAATACCTGACATAGCAAAGTAAATCAACTTCCAGCTTTCTGGCAACAGGACTGAAAAAGTGTGCCTTGAGGAACTGGAGAGAAATAGGAAAATCACAGAGGAAGGAGTTCAGAAAGCAGCTCTATAAAGTTGGCCATGAACTCCTGGGCTCACACCCAAGTCGTATATGCATCAATCTAACCCTAGTAAGCATAGGAAAGACTCTAAGAAACTAAGAGTCAGATCCTATTTATCAGACTTGCCACTGAATAAAACACACAGAGGCCAGATCCAAACAGGGAAGCAAGGATTTTGAAAATAGGAGTTAAAGAAAAAATGTCATGACAGATTCTTCAAACACTGAAAGGAAATTTAGGGGATACCAGCCAGAGATCTATGCATATAAATTTGACAGCATAGGTGAAATAGACTGCTACAAACTACAAACTATCTAAATACATCCAAGATTGAAATGGAAAACTGGAATAGTATCATAAATATTAAGGAAATTAAGCATAGAGATATAAACATTTCAAGTAAGTAATCCATAGGGCCAGCTTGTTTCACTGGTGAACTTCACCAAAACATTGAACAAATAAAAAAAATTGTACACAATCTCTTCCAAAAGTTAGATTAAGGAACACTTTCCAACTGATTTTGAGGCCAGCATTATTTCCATACCAAATCAGACAAAAACAATACAAGAAAACTATAAACTAATAACCCTTATAACATAGATCCAAAAATCCTCAATAAAATGTTAGCAATTTGAATGCAGCAATATATACAAAGGATAATGCACCACAAGTAAGTTGGGTTTATACCAAGAACCCAATGCTGACTCAGTATCAAAATTCAACCAATGTAAACCACTATATTAACAATGTATAGGAAAAAGAAAATGCAAAATTATATCAACCGATGCTGAAAAAGTGTTTGACAAAATTCAATACTCACTCGTGATTTTAAAAAAAAATTTCTCAGCAAACTAAAATGCAAAGGCAACTGCCTCAGTGTAATACTACTAGTACCATATTTAATTGTAAAAGATTGAATGTTTTCCCTAAAATAAGAACAAGGCAAAGATATGACTCTCACCACTCGTATTCATTAACACACTGGAAGACCTGGCCAATGCAACAACGCAAGGAAAAGAAACAGAATGTTTCTTTTGGAAACATTGGATTGGAAACAAAAGATTGAAAAGGAAGTAAAAATTTTTATATTTACAGATAACATGATTGTCCATTTAGAAAATCTCTAGTAAGCTAACAGAAGGGGAAAAAAAGCTCCTAGTACTGCTAAGTGACAGGGAGGCCTGGCGTGCTGCGGTTCATGGGGTCGCAAAGAGTCGGACACGACTGAGCGACTGAACTGAACTGAACAGTGACTTTAGCAAAGCTGCAGTGTACAGTCAATGGACAAATATTACTCATATTTATATATACTAACAATGAACAAGTGGAAAACAATCTGTAAAAACTGTGATTTACAATAAGTTTAAAAAAAAATACAGGGTGTGAGTGTAACAATAGGGATACAGACTCTATGCTGAAAACTAATCTCTTTAAAAAAAAAAAAAAACTGGAGAGACATACCATGTTCATTAATTGGAGGATTCAATTAATGTAGTAAATGTAGTAAAGATGTCAGTTCTCCCAAATTGATCCATTCCATGTTGTCCATGCTTCTCATGTTATTAATGAAGCAGAGAGGTACAAAGAGAAAGATGAGGCAACCAAAATATGAATATCACAACCTTGCAAATGGCAGGTATATCAGCTTTCCATTGCTGCTCTAATAAAATAGCATAAACTTAGTCATTTAAAATAACAAAATGTGTAATTTCATCATTTTGGAGGTCAGAAGCCAAAAATTAAGGTATTGGCAGGACTGCCTTCCTTTCTGAACGCCCTAGAGGAGAATCTCTTTCCTTGCTCTTTCCAGATTTTAGAGGCTAGAGGCCACTGGCACTTCTTGGCTCATGGTTCTCTTCTTGCATTATCAAAGCCAGCCACATTGCATCTCCTTGTGCCTTTTGTCTGTAAATGCATTTTCCTCTGACTGTTCTTCTGCTTCCTTCTTCCATTTTTAAGGACGCTTGTGATCTTTTTGGGCCTATCCAGACAATCCAAGATAATCTCTCTATTTTATTTTTTTTAATCTATTTTAAATCCAGTTAATAAGCAAACTTAATTTCCCTTTGTTTTGTAACAATGTATTCATAGCTTCTGGAAATTAGGATGTGGATGTCCTTGGGGAGGGGTATTAATGTACCTAGAATAGCAGACTTTACCAACTAATTTTAAGCATTTGATGAGGAATTTTTAAAGATAGTGAGATATTTAAGACAAAGCAGAAGCTCAGGAGGAGTTTCACATGGAACAAAAAAAAATTTATTTATATATGACTTAAAGTTGAAGTGTTTTTATTTTGTTCTTATATGTTCTCCTTATCTCATTAATACTACCCAGAAATCAATAACTGTTTTAGGTCAATAACTCCATAAGCATGAAGTTGAATAAAAAGTCCGTTTGGTTTTCTGTCTGGTTAGGAAACCAAACAAGTGCATCACATACTATAAAATATAAGCCTAAACTGAATTTAGAAGTGCATCATACCATGATAAATGTAATCAGAGAACACAAAAAGGCATTACTTACTGATGTACCTGCAATAAAATGAATATAATTTCATTAGTAGAAAAAACTTTATAAAGAAAATAGAATAATGAATAGGAGAGCACCATAATAACCAAAATTCAGTTCAGTTCAGTTGTTCAGTCGTGTCTGACTCATTGTGACCCCAAGGACAGCAGCACGCCAGGCTTCCCTGTCCATCACCGTCTCCCAGAGCTTACTCAAACTCATGTCCATTGAGTCGGTGATGCCATCCAACCATCTCATCTTCTGTCGTCCCCTTCTCCTGCCTTCAGTCTTTCCCAGCATCGGGATCTTTTCCAATGAGTCAGTTCTTTGCATCAGGTAGCCAAAGTATTGGAGTTTCAGCTTCAGCATCAGTCTTTCCAATGAGTATTCATGACTGATTTCCTTTAGGATGGACTGGTTGGATCTCCTTGCAGTCCAAGGGACTCTCAAGAGTCTTCTTCAACACCACAGTTCAAAGGCATCAATTCTTCGGCGCTCAGCTTTCTTTATAGTCCAACTCTCACATCCATACATGACTACTGGAAAAAAAAAACATAGCTTTGACTAGATGGACCTTTGTTGGCAAAACAATGTCTCTGATTTTTAATATGCTGTCTAGGTTGGTCATAGCTTTTCTTCCAAGGAGCAAGTGTCTTTTAATTTCATGGCTGCAGTCACCATCTGCAGTGATTTTGGAGCTCAAAAAAATACTCTGTCACTGTTTCCATTGTTTCCCCATCTATTTGCCATGAAGTGGTAGGACTGGATGCCATGATCTTAGTTTTCTGAATTTTGAGCTTTAAGCCAACTTTTTCACTCTCCTCTTTCACTTTCATCAAGAGGCTCTTTAGTTCCTCTTCACTTTCTACCATAAGGGTGGTGTCATCTGCATATCTGAGGTTATTGATATTTCTCCAGGTAATCTTGATTACAGCTTGTGCTTCATCCAGCCCAGGATTTTGCATAATGTACTCTGCATATAAGTTAAATAGCAGGGTGAAAATATATAGCCCTGATGTACTCTTTTTCCAGTTTGGAACCAGTCTGTTGTTCCATGTCCAGTTCTAACTGTTGCTTCTTGAGCTGCATACAGATTTCTCAGGAAGCAGGTCAGGTGGTCTGGTATTCCCATCTCTTGAAGAATTTTCAACAGTTTGTTGTGATCAACACAGTCAGAGGCTTTGGCATAGTCAATAAAGCAGAAATAGATGTTTTTCTGGAACTTTTGTGCTGATTTGACGATCCAGTGGATGTTGGCAATTTGATCTTTGGTTTCTTTCCCTTTTCTAAATCCAGTTTGAACATCTGGAAGTGCACAGTTTACATATTGTTGAACCCTGGCTTGGAGAATTTTGAGCATTACTTTGCTAGCATGTGAGATGAGTGCAATTGTGCAATAGTTTGAGCATTCTTTGGGATTGGATTGAAAACTGACCTTTTCCAGTCCTGTGGCCACTGCTGAGTTTTCCAAATTTGCTGGCATATTAAGTGCAGCACTTTCACAGCATCATCTTTTAGGAAGAAATAGCTCAAGTGGAATCCTATCACCTCCACTAGCTTTGTTTATAGTGATCCTTCCTAAGGCCTGCTTGACTTGGCATCCCAGGATGTCTGGCTCTAGGTGAGTGATTACACCATCGTGGTTATCTGGGTTATCAAGATCTTTTTTTGTATAGTTCTGTGTATCTTGCCAACTCTTCTTAATATATTCTGCTTCTGTTAGGTCCATACCATTTCTGTGCCCATCTTTACATGATGTGTTCCCTTGATATCTCTAATTTTCTTGAAGAGACCTCTAGTCTTTCCCATTCTATGTTTTCCTCTATTTCTTTGCATTGATCACTGAGGAAGGCTTTCTTATCCCTGCTTGCTATTCTCTGAAACTCTCCATCCAAGTGGGTATATCTTTCTTTTTCTCCTTTGCCTTTCACTCCTCTTCTTTTCTTAGCTATTTGTAAGGCCTCCTCAGACAACCATTTTGCCTTTTTGCATTTCTTTTTCTTGGGGGTGGTCTTGATCACTGCCTCTTTTACAATGTCATGAACCTCTGTCCATATTTCTTCAGGTACTCTGTCTATCAGATCTAACCCCTTGAATCTATTTCTCACTTCCACTGTATAATCATAAGGGATTTGATTTAGGTCATACCTGAATGCTCTAGTGGTTTTCCCTACTTTCTTCTATTTAAGTCTGAATTTGGCAATAAGAACTTTATGATCTTAGCCACAGTCAGCTCCCAATCTTGTGTTTGCTGACTGTAGAGCTTCTCCATCTTTGGTTGCAAAGAATATGATCAATCTGATTTCAGTATTGACCATCTGGTGATGTCCATGTGTAGAGTCTTCTCTTGTGTTGTTGGAAGAGGGTGTTTGCTATGACCAGTGCATTCTATTAGCCGTTGACCTGCTTTGTTTTGTACTCCAAGGCCAAATTTACCTCTTATTCCAGGTGTCTCTTGGCGTCCTACTTTTGCATTCCAGTACCCTGTAATGAAAAGGACATCTTTTTTTGGGTGTTAGTTCTAGAAGGTCTTGTAGGTCTTCATAGACCCATTCAACTTCAGCTTCTTCAACATTATTGGTCGGGACATAGACTTGGATTACTGTGATATTGAATGATTTGCCTTGGAAACGAACAGAGATCATTCTGTCGTTTTTGAGATTGCATCCAAGTACTGCATTTCAGACTCTTTTGTTGACTATGATGGCTACTCTACTTCTTCTAAGGGATTCTTGCCCACAATAGTAGATATAATGGTCATCTGAATTAAATTCACCCCTTCCAGTCTATTTTAGTTCACTGATTCCTAAATGATGATATTCATTCTCGCCGTATCCTATTTAACCAATTCCAATTTACCTTGATTCACAGACCTAACATTCCAGGTTCCTATGCAATATTGCTGTTTACAACATCAGACTTTACTTCCATCACCAGTCACATCCACAACTGGGTGTTGTTTCTGCTTTGGCTCCGTCTCTTCATTCTTTCTGGAGTTATTTCTCCACTGATCTCCAGTAGCATATTGGGCACTTACTGACCTGGGGAGTTCACTTTCAGTGTCCTATCTTTTTGCCTTTTCATACTGTTCATGGGGTTCTCAAGGCAAGAATACTGAAGTAGTTTGCCATTCCCTTCTCCAGTGGACCACATTTTGTCAGAACTTACTACCATGACCTGTCCATCTTGGGTGACCCTACATGGCATGGCTCCTGGTTTCATTGAGTTAGACAAGGCTGTGGTCCGTGTGATCAGTTTGGTTAGTTTTCTGTGATTGTGGTTTTTGTTCTGTCTGCACTCTGATGGATAAGGATAAGAGGCTTATGGAAGCTTCCTGAAGGGAGAGACTGACTGAGGGAGAAACTGGGTCTTGTTCTGATGTGCAGAGCCATGCTCAGTAAATCTTTAATCCAATTTTCTGTTGTTTGACCTGAGACCGAACTATGGCGGAGGTAATGAAGATAATGGTGACCTCCTTCAAAAGGTCCCAGGCACGCACTGCCACACTCAGGGTCCCCAGCCTGCAGCAGGCCACCACTGACTGATGCCCCCACCAGAGACTCCTGGACACTCACAGGCGAGTCTGGGTCAGTCTCTTGTGGGGTCACTGCTCCTTTCTCCTGGGTCCTGGTGCACACAATGTTCTGTTTGTGCCCTCCAAGAGTCTGTTTCCCCAGTCCTGTGTAAGTTCTTGGGGCTCTATGGTGGGGTTAATGGTATCTTCCTCCAAGAGAACTGATGCCATGCCCAGGTCTACTGCACCCAGAGCCCCTGACCCTGCAGCAGTCCACTGCTGACCCATACCTTCACAGGAGACACTCAAACACAGTTCTGGCTCAGTCTCTGTGGGGTCTCTGGGTCCTGGTGTGCACAAGGCTTGTTTGAGCCCTCTGAGCGTTTCTGGCAGGTAAGGGGTTTGATCCTAAATGCAATTTCTCCCCTCCTACTGTCTTTCTGGGGCTTCTCCTTTGCCCTTGGATCTGGGGTATCTTTTTCTGGTGGGACCCAACATTTCCAGTTGACAGTTGTTCAGCAGAGACTTGTTTTTGGAGTTCTCACAGGAGAAGATGAGCACACATCTTTCTACTCCGTCATTTTCCAGGTTAACCAAAATTGTTCTGTGACCTTATAGGGTAAGTGGAAGAAACATTTACAAAGACAATATCCATGTGTTGATCTGGCAATAGCAAATGAGAAACTTAATCTAGGATTCTTTTAAACAGAGGATGTCTATGTTATGTTTAATAAACCATATTAACAAGTCACTTTTGCTCCATGTTAATATGTGTATTCCTGGTGACAGATGCACAAATGATTCTCAACCTTTTTCCACAGAGGGCATTCATAAGAGGTAATGGCATTCGTTAATGTGATGAACATATATGAGATCTAAGTTTAATATCCTGTATAACATTTCTGATGCCACCTCTTTTTCTCCTACTCCAGGTAATACAGTTGACAATTTGAGAATTAAATCCATGTGATAATAGGTATAACACAAAAGCCCACTAGCTACTTGGATTCTCCCTCCTCTAAAACCTAATTATTTACAGTCTGGGTCTCCACTGTGTGTGGCTACACAAAGTCCAAACCCCTTTCAAGTCCTGAGAATTTGCAGAGAATTTATGTTCTCCCGGTATTGGCTATGCCATCTTCACCACCATTTTTGTCCATTCCACCATCTCATAATTACTCCCCATACTGGTGGACTTATCTCTGTTCAACCTCATTCAAAACTAGACACTATCTTCCTTTCTCCAAAACACAGTTGACACAAGGTTTTATTCTTCAAAATAGTTCACTGGAGGAATTCTGCTATGATATAAGCTACCCTCTGCCTGGAATCTGTCTGTTTTGTCACTGATGTATCTTAAACACCTAGAATATTGCCTAACACATGGTATGTGCCCAGTGTAACCCTGTCAGATATATGAAAAGTTTGTGGAAACAGGCAATTACAGTGCAAAAAAAAAGAAGGAAATATGACTCCTAAAACCCATCAGTCATTCCCCAGCTCTAAACTAAATTCCTAGGACTCTATCACTCTTCTCACTCCCTATCTTTGTTCTAGCTTCCCTGGAAAATTCAAGCCAGTTAACCCCATAATAATCTTTCAGAAATGCTATTGTGACTACAGAAAACAGTGGTCATTGCTTTGTGGAGCAGTTTGGATTTCTGTCATTTCAAATCCAGCATTCCAGAATAGGATTTTATCTTACCTTTGCATAGTCAAAGGTTCATGTAAATATTTACTCCAAAAACCAAAATGCCTTCTACAACAAACTTGATAGGGAATTCATCTTTAGCAATGTAAAGCATGAGTGAAGCTCCAAAGCCCCAGGGTTTTTTCCTTAAACATTTCAAAGAATCTAGATCCATTCCCCGCCTCTTCCATTCCCCTCCTGCTTTGCATTCAAACAGTAGTTTGAAAACAGAAAGTGTTTCTCAATCCACTCTAAAATAGAGGTTGGAAGGAGAAAATGTGTCTCTGTTTATGAAATCACAGAGGTCATGGCTCCCCTCTGCCCCATTATACACATGCAAAGATGACTCTGAATATCCTCTAATCCTTTTTATTAAAAAAAAATCACATGCAAACACTCTTGCATGATTATTATTAGTAGCATACCACTAGTGACCTTTCCTCACAACGGGCCATGCCAATGTATCATGACACTTCAGCTGAGGGCACGTAGTAGTTATAACTTAAGGTCTTCAGTCTCCTAGCTTTGTTTCCAAACTTACGCACGAAGCAAAAAGGAGTATTTTCCAAAAAGCTTAGAGACTTGGTATATAAAGCAGTACATGTATATAATCAAAGCAATAACATTTCGTATCATAAATTAAGAAAGGTCAGACAATACAAGATGGCAGGCAAGAACACAGAAAGTGCCTCATGCTCCCTGGAATCCCAAAAGGTTTCCTGACAATACAAAGTGGTTCATAGTTAAATTTACAGATTTTGCAATCCAAAGGACTTGAATTGGATCCCAAGCTCTACCTCTTATTACTATGACCTTGAGCAAATCAGATGACCTGAGTCAGCTCTCCCATGTGTGTGTGCATGCTACGTTGCTTCAGTCATGTCCAACTCTGTTCGATTCCATGGACTGTAGCCGGCTAGGCTCCTCTGTCCTTGGGCATTCTCCAGGCAAGAATCCTGGAGTGGGTTGCCAGGCCCTCCCCCAGGGGATCTTCCTGACTCAGGGATCAAACCCAGGTCTCTGCATCAGCAGGCAGGCAGGTAGGTTCTTTACCACTGGTGCCACCTGGAAAGCCCCTCACCTGTGAACAGGCACATTAATACAGGCGTTAGAAGGCTCTTGTTCAGTGACAGATATAGAGTCGTGCTTCTAGAAAACCAAAGTTCCAAGTCCATTGGGCCTGCAATATCATCTTACAGCCTTTTTTTGCTCTGGTCTATTTGCTCTCCCATTTCCATGGCTATTGTTTCATACCTTTCATTCTTCCTAACCCTGTGGCTACATCTCACCTCCAATGCCCCTGAGAAAAAGAAGCCTTCCTAAGTAGGGTGACTATATAATTTATCACCCAGACTGAAACAGTTTTGAGAATAAGAGATGATACTTCCGTAATTACACCAGGCCATAGGCATCAACCAAGATTTTCCCAGACAAACTAAGACATATAGTTACTTCAATAATAAACTCCCTCAATTTCCAATCACCAAACTGAAATAATCTTGCCTGTATTTGTACCCATCTTTTTTTCCTTGCCTCCTGTTAGGGTGAAAAATGTGCCGCCCCTCCTATCACTGGCAAATCCCTCGCTTATTCTCTGGACCCATCTCATTTCACTTCTCACTTCCCCAGTGTCTCAGCCTTGCTCCGTTACTCCCCCTTTGCTTTCTCTCTAGCTTCTCTCTTTCTCCTGGCTCCTTTCCATCAGCATTCAGATATTCTTCAGTCTTTCCTGTGCATGTATTCTGTCACTTCACTGCGTCAACTCTTTGCGACCCCATGGACTATAGCCCACCAGGGTCTTCTATCCATGGGATTCATCAGGTAACAATACCAGCGTGGGTTGCCTCTGTCCATGGGATTCTTCAGGCAAGAATACCAGTGTGGGTTGCCATGCCCTCCTCCAGGGGATCTTCTCAATCCAGGGATTGAACCTAGATCTCCTCTGTCTCCTGCGTGGCAGTTGAATTCTTTACCACTGAGCCTCTGGGGAAGCCCTCAATCTTTCCTAGTTAAAAACAAAAGTGAAAAGTGAAGTTACTCAGTCGTGTCCGACTCTTTGCAACCCCATGGACTGTAGCCGACCAGGCTCCTCCATCCATGGAATTCTCCAGGTAAGAATACCGGAGTGGGTTGCCATTTCCTTCTCCAGGAGATCTTCCCGATCCAGGGATCGAACCGGGTCTCCCACATTGTAGGCAGACGCTTTACCATCTGAGCCACCCGGGAAAAGGTCTTCCTTAATTCCACTTCTCGCTCTGGTCATTATCTTATTTTTTCCTCTCTTTTACAGAAAAATATACTGGAATTCTTCTACTTGTTTCTTCAATTCTTACTATACCTCTACACACCGCAGTCTGGTTTCTACCACCACTGAAATGCTCTTGACAAGACCTCCACCCCTATTTCCAATACATTATAGTATATATATATTCTCAACAACATGAGACATTGGTGGTGCTGGTCTTCTCAATACCTTCTCCCTTGACTTTTATGATTCCACTTTCTAAGTTTCTGGCTATTTTTCCATGTCCTTTGTGGACCCCTCTTTTGTTTATCTCTTATTCATAAGAATTCTTCAAAGTTTTTTGTTAAAGCTTTTCCTGTTCACATTCTTCTAATTTTCTTATGTAATCTCAACTTTGGGGTTGCAAAGAGATGGATCTGACTTAGCAACTGAACAACAAATGATCTCATCTACTCCCATGGTATTGATTACCATCTTCATGCTGTCTCTGGTTCAGATTTCTTTCCGAGTTTTCAGATTTGATGTCCACTCCTTTTTAAATTCATACTGGAACCTCAAACTCAACATATCCGAAACTACACATATCTTCTTCAAAATAGTTGTTCCAACTTGTTTTTTCCAGCCTGGGTGAATGATGCCACCATTCATCCAGGTTTCCCTGGTTAAAAAATTGGAGGTTTTTCGTCTCTCTCTTCCTCTATAGCAATCATTTCTACTCTGTAAATGTTGTTCAAATTAGGTTATTTTTATCATTCCCATTGATACTAACCTAGTTCAGATTATAATCATTTTTCATCTATATTATAATTCTCTAGAAATAATTTGTGTTAGGTGAGCTGACATGGGTTGTGAAAGAATTCACAGGAGTATTACAAAGGAGGAGGAAAAAGTGTTTTTATTCACTTTCCAAGGGAGGAAAGGGACCAGACGCATACAGTGGCATTGGCCCTGATGCGTGGGTGTTTGAGTCTTTTACTGAGTTTAAAGAGCAAAGTGTAGGAAAGAGCAGGTAAGTTTATATCTATTCTGGTTCAAGTTCTGTCTGGGCTGAATGTGCTTCTATAGAATATAATTTTTCTGAGACTTTGTAACTTTTTGCCTTCAGTAATTTTCCACTCCTTGGGTGTTTGAAAGAGACTTGATAGGGTGTCTGAAAGACCCTTGACAGGAACTTCTCTATCTTAAACCATGTTAGATGAGTTTAAAGTCTGCAACTGCTACCTAAATGTGTGCCAGGAATATACTGGTTTCTTCTTTTTAAAATGACACAAAGAAAGCAGAAGAGGAAAGTGAAGAGGAAACAGATGCCTCTGGTAGCACATGACCCCACCCCCATTCCCAACCTGCCCAGGTAAGAAATGCCTGAAGCCACATTTCTCTCTCAAACTTTCCAGTTATCTGATCCAATGCATTTCAATTTTCTTTTCAATTAAGCAAATGTATTGGATTTCCACTACCTGCAATTTAAAAGCAATATAAAATCATTTGGCCAGGACATGATCTTTTATCCTTGGTTCCTAGTACAGTACCTGGCCAATGCTTAACTTGTTGAATAAATGATGTATACAAACCACCTTACATTTATTTTTTACCTCCATGACAACAAACAGCAAAATGCTTTCATTCATTCAACAACTATTTGTTGAATTTGTACTATGAATAACTATTCTAGATATTGGGAATATGGCCCTGAACAAAATACACAAAAGCCTTACTCTAATGAAATTTACATATAGTTTATTCAAAAATAATGAATAAAGAATTAAGGTGTGCTGTTTGGCAGAGGATTTTCTATTTTTGTCTATAAATATTAGAAAAGCCCCTTGGAGTTTATACAGCAAGGTAATATGTGTGAGCCAAAGAAATCCAAAGAAACCAAAGAAATTCTTCAGTTTTTATTTATCAGCATAAGATATGTACATGAGAATGAATCAAGGACATAATATCCGCTAAATATCAGATCCAAACAAACTTCAGGGCTTAAAATTCTATCAGAAACAAATTCTTTTATAGAGCACTGAGGAGCCAGTTCACAGAAACTTAGATTCACAGACCCTTTAATTCAGTATTCAAGGTAACATAGAAAAAAAAACCATAATATATCAAGTAGGCAGTCCTAGAGCTGAATCCTAGATTAAAATAAAAGCTCTGTCCTTTGAGGAAAGCTTCCTATATTTTCTAAGTGCTATTTCCTCATTATAAAAGGAGGATTATAACAGTTAATTCACTGATTATAACAGTTAATTTACTAGGTCTGTTCGTTCACTTTGAAAATTAGCCAGTGACCATTTAGTATGAATATTAGTTGAATGAATGCTAATATAAATATTAAATAAGACGATATGTGAATGTGAAAGTCACTCAGTTGTATCTGGCTCTTTGCAACCACAGGTACTATACATTTCATGGAATTCTCCATGCCAGAATATTGGAGTGGGTAGCCTTTTCCTCCTGCATGGGATCTTCCCAACCCCAGAATCGAACCCAGGTCTCCCACATTGCAGGTGGATTTTTTACCATCTGAGCCACCAGGGAAGCCCAAGATGATATATATGAAAGTATTTATAAGATGTAAAAGATGTAATGTGCTATACAAACTTCACTTGCTTTGGTATTATTATTATTCCTGTGAGAGCCAAGGTTGTGGAAGACTTGCGTAGGAGAGGGTACTAGAAAGAGAAAGAAGCATAAAAACTGACTTGAAAAGAGTTAAATGTCTAAGAGTCTAAGAGGAAAGTGAGAAAGGCCAACAGTAATGAGCAATATACTTCAAAGCAGTGGAAGTCTGGTGACACTGCTTCCAGTCTAGGGCCTCTTCTTTGTAACACTCATGATTCTCTCCCCATGAACTCCTAATCTTACACTCTGCACATACCCATTTTACCTCCCCACTGCCACTTCTAAAGCTGGTTTTAGGAAAGCCATCTGCTTAAATGATAATGTTACAATGTCACAAAAACATTGCTATTTTAGCACTCTGCTGCTTTGGATTGTATGTTGATTTCTCTATGGAATGCCAACTCTTCCTGCAGTTACTTCTTAAGATTAAAATTTTCCCTGTGCAGAATTAGTCTCTGCATGGCATTTTTCCTTTTTGGTTTTGTGTTTTCTAATTTTTCTGTAACAATTTGGAGTTATAATGAAAATGAAAACATTACTTTCGAAAACAAGCTTTAATAAAAACCAAAATCCTCCAACAGTTGGGCTACTTCTTTACCTTCTACATTATCAACTGCCAATTTAGATTTCTAGTCATCTGAATGAGCTTCTCTAAGAAGACTCTCTCTCTCTCTTTTTTTTTTCCCCAATTAAACTGACCATCATTGAAATCTAAATGTTTTGATTCTTGGCAAACTTGTTTACCACCCCCAGATTCTGGAAATTTAGAAGACAGAGATAACAATTTCTTGTCTTGTCTCATGTTGAGAATTTTTCAAGGTGAATATTGAGTATGGGCAGGAACTATCACAAAATAATACCTTGGAATTTAGGAAAGAAGAGATTCATCTAGAAAAGAGGAAGCCTAAACTAACAGACTTATACTCTCTCATCTCTGAACTATTTTTCAGATTATCCTATTTACCGAAGCTGTCTAGAAATATTTTCATTTAAATAAATGACTTACTATTAAAATGTTATTGCTAGCACAATCAATACCATGCACACAATTAAATGTGTTGACTTAGCTTTAGTGTTAAGCTTTCTTTGGAATAAGCAGTGTTATTCTATATCCTCCAAACTTTTGAAATTTCTGACATAGCATAGCTGCTTGCTCATAACCTTTTAAAACAGAAGGAATACTGGTTATGTCCAGAAGATCACAAGGATAGCTGAGACAAGGATAGGAGCTAGGATGAGGAGAAGATGTAGAAGTGGGTCAAACTCAGGAAAGGGCTCAGAAGCTCTAAGTTAAGGTGGGTCTGAACCCAGTGAGGTGTGGGCAGTGGGAGTATTCATTAATTCTCAAAGACTTGCAGGGGTCAATATTAGTATGAGTGGTCACAGTAGACAGGGAATCTATGGAGCAGAGGTTAATAACATGTGCAGAGTTTGGGTTCAACTCTGGGGAAAGAGCAACAAGCAGAAACTTTCCATTTTCCCAGCTTCCTGTCTCACCGACTGGCTTTTATGTGGTTCCTATTGAAATAGAGAGGAACCGGCATGTTATGTCAAGGTGTGAATTAAAGAATGTGTAATCTAAGAGTATGGATGAGAGAAGAGAGGTAGAAATTTTGATTTGTGGGGAAGGGCAAGAGAGGTACAGGACAATGTTATTTTTTCCTTTTTCCCCATTTAACAAAGTTCTCATACATTCAAAAATAATAAGAAAAATAAAATTTCAAATGTTGAATTTGGGGATCAAATAATCAGAGCCCCATTTTGACCACCATTCTTACTTGCTCATTGTACCTTATTCTTAGACTTGGCAAGATTCAATAAGCAAATTTAAGACATTTTAGAAAAAGGACAGGAAAAACTATTAATACCTTCATTATATCTACAGAAAGCAAATGCTATCCTAATATTCATCTTCCTGAAGGCCTTTAAAAGGCAATATTTAGTCACAAACTCATCTTGAATAGTTGGTATAAGGGGATGTGCAGTATAGGACAATTTTCATCTCTAAAATATACAATCCTGGGTTTCTCCAGTGTGTAAATGAGACCCATACTGTATCCTCCTTGGAGCAAAATGTTGCTATGCTGAAAAGAAGTGGCAATCTTGTCCAGGACTTACCAAGAGAAAGAAGAATACTAAAACACTATTATCTTCCAAAGCCCCAGAGAACCAAAAGCACCACCTTGGATTTTTTTTTTTTTGGCTGCACATATGGCATGTGGGATCTTAGTTTCCTGACCAGACTTTTTAAGTTTAGTCAAAAACTCCCCCAAAGACAATCAGTTCATTTCAGTTCAGTCGCTCAGTCGTGTCTGACTCTTTGCGATCCCATGGACTGCAACACGCCAGGCCTCCCTGTCCATCATGAACTCCCAGAGTTTACTCAAATTCATGTCCATTGAGTCAGTGATGCCATCCAACCATCTCATCCTCTTTTGTCCCCTTCTCCTCCCGCCTTCAATCTTTCCCAACATCAGGGTCTTTTCAAATGAGTCAGCCCTTCGCATCAGGTGGCCAAAGTGTTAGAGTTTCAGCTTCAGCATCAGTCCTTCCAATGAATATTCAGGACTGATCTCTTTTAGGATGGACTAGTTGGATCTCCTTGCAGTCCAAGGAACTCTCAAGAGTCTTCTCCAACACCACAGTTCAAAAGCATCAATTCTTCAGCGCTCAGCTTTCTTTACAGTCCAACTCTCACATCCATATATGACCACTGGAAAAACCATAGCTTTGACTAGATGGAACTTTTGGCAAAGTAATGTCTCTGATTTTTAATATGCTGTCTAGGTTGGTCATAACTTTCCTTCAAAGGAGTATGCGTCTTTTAATTTCATGGCCATAGTCACCATCTGCAGGGATTTTGGAGCCCCCAAAAATAAAGTCTGTCACTGTTTCCATTGTTTCCCCATCTATTCGCCATGAAGTGATGGGACCGGATGCCATGATCTTAGTTTTCTGAATGTTGAGCTTTAAGCCAACTTTTTCACTCTCCTCTTTCACTTTCATCAAGAGGCTCTTTAGTTCTTCTTCACTTTCTACCATAAGGGTGGTGTCATCTGCATATCTGAGGTTATTGATACTTTTCCCAGGAATCTTGATTCCAGCTTGTGCTTCATCATGCCCAGCATTTCTCATGATGGACTCTGCATATAAGTTAAATAAGCAGGGTGACAATATACAGCTTTGACGTACTCCTTTCCCTATTTGGAACCAGTCTGTTGTTCCATGTCCAGTTCTAACTGTTGCTTCCTGACCTGCATACAGATTTCTCAAGAGGCAGATCAGGTGATCTGGTATTCCCCATCTCTTTCAGAATTTTCCACAGTTTGTGGTTATCCACACAGTCAAAGGCTTTGGGGTAGTCAATAAAGCAGAAGTAGATGTTTTTCTGGAGCTCTCTTGCTTTTTCAAAGATCCAACAGATGTTGGCAATTTGCTCTCTGGTTCCTCTGCCTTTTCTAAAACCAGTTTTTCAAAGGCAATATGATTCTAAGAATAAAACGGATAAATTAGGTCTTCTTGAAAACTATTACTTTTAATACTAATGTTTAAAAAAAGAGAGAATGAAATGTCTTTTCTTCCACAGTTATAAAATCTCATACGCAACACTTGCCTATTCAGTTTGCTTGATCCATGTTATTCTTGAGGAAGTGGTGGAGAAGATATCTATGGAAATAAGAATTCAGGATTTCTCTTAATAGAAATAGAATGATCATATTCTATGTCATCTTAGATACTACTTTGTGTATTTGAGTAAATAGTGTGACAATTTCAGAATCAAAGATAATCATGTGAAAAAGTTAACTGGGATAAACAGTGACAGGCTTCCTCAGAAAGCTGGACTTTTGCTTTGAAAATTTTATAAAAGGAGCAAAGATGGGCTGATATAAATTTAGGTTTGAGAGCAGCACTTCAGTGTGGAGAAAACTATTCTGAAGCAAGTAAAAAGAAGTTTATTATCTTTCTATTATGACAAGCAAATTAGTAAACTGAAAAGGTTTTGGCGGGGGCAATACTTAATTAATTCCTAGAAATTCCTGGAAACCAAGCGACAAACTCTTGACCTTTGTCCATAGTTCTTAATATCAGCAATTAGTAGGTAATAGGATAGGGGCAATTCCTAGGCACATTCAGTAAAGTCTGTCCCCTTTTGAGAGTCTAGAAATCCAAGTTTTAACAGCTGTGGGATTTGGGGTTAGTCATTTTCCCCTCTGAATCTTAATATCCTCACCAGAGGATGAAAGTGTGATATAAAGCATTATTTGCCCCAGTATTCTTTTTAGTAATAAACCACCTCAAGTTTTATCAAGGCACAAGGGTGCCCAGCTAGAGAAGAATTTCCAGGCTTCTTTTTAGCTAGGAAAGTGAAAGTGAAAGTTGCTCAGTCGTGTCGGACTCTTTGCAACCCCATGGACTATACAGTCCATGGAATTCTCCAGGCCAGAATATTGGAGTGGGTAGCCTTTCCCTTCTCCAGGGGATCTTCCCAACCCAGGGATCGAACCCAGGTCTCCCACATTGCAGGCAGATTCTTTACCAGCTAAGCCACAAGGGAAGTCCAAGAATGCTGGAGTGGGTAGCCTATCCCTTCTCTAGCAGATCTTCCCAACCCAGGAATTGAACCGGGGTCTCCTACATTGCAGGCGGATTCTTTACCACTCCAACTGAGCTAGGAGTGGTCGTGAAAAGCAAAGATGATTTTGCAATTTTCTTATTCCTTAGAGATGAGGTCACCTGACCTGGACTCTTCTCTCTTCCATCGGTTGGAAAATGCCAACAACAGGAGCCACTACTTTATTTTATTTATTTAAAAAAAAATATTTATTTGGCTGCTCCAGGTCTTAGTCACAGTATGTGTGGGGTCTTTAGTTCTGGCATGCAAGCTCTTATTTGCAGCATATGGGGTCTAGTTCCCTGACCAGGGATCGAACCCAGGCCCCCTGCATTGGTAGCATGGAGTCTTAACCACTAGACCACCAGGGAAGTCCCAGGAGCCACGCTTTAGACCCACTGGGAACCCACACATTTAGGAGGGCAGGTCTTCCTCCTAGCCTGGGTTCCTGAGAAACGTCATAAAACAGAGAAGTCCCACCAGCCCTGCACCACTTCCCTTGGGACTCTTAGGTGAGAGCAAAGAAAAAAATGCTCCTCTTCTTTTAAGCTGCTTTACTCTGGGTTTTCTTTGGTACATTAGCCTAGCCTGAAGCCTGGCTAAGGCAGAAGTTCCTGAACAAATAATCACAGAAGAATGTCCCAGTTCTGAATAGAAGGAATATAACGGAAGCAACAGAGTTTTGCTTCAGGACTAAAACAAAAGGTAGAATAAACCTTGTTATCCTGCCAGTGATGATCAAGCACATGTTCAAGCTTAAGATCACTTTTTTAAATGATGGTCTTTTCTTCATTCTTAGCAACTCAGACTCTGAGGCCCCTTTATTATACCTTTTAATTGCTCTGTTAATCACTTTTAATGTTCTTCCATTTTACTACCATGCAGTATGACAATAGATTGCCTTCTCTACAAAGGCTATCTTTAAATTCCCACGGGCATTTAGTAAAGTTTTATTATCCCCAGACCTAATCCTATGAGAAGATTAGATCACTAGAAGTCGTTTTCTGCATATCAGCATAAGGCAGCCAGGGAGGGCTTGCCGACATACGGGGTTTGAAACCTTGAAATCCTGCAGCTTATGTGGGGGAGCCAGAGGAGCTCTGGGAAGTCACCTGAATCAGACTCGCCTTTGCTTATGCAAGTCATTGACCATAAAGGCACTTGAACTCTCCTGTGGCTTTGTAAAAACCCAGACTTAATTACTCGATTTTACCCAAATTTTACACCTACACACAAATTGTCTTTTTATTAATTGCCAAACATTTTTATTAGCAATAATCTCATTTGAACTTTTTTAAAAAAATATTTATTTAAATTGGAGGGCAATTACTTTACAAAATCGTGAGGGTTTTTGCCATATATCAACATGAATCAGACACAGGTATACACGCGTCCCCTCCATCCTGAACCCCCTACCACCCCCCACCTCCCACCAGGTTGTCATAGAGCGCCGACTTTGGGTGCCCTGCATCATACATCAAACTGCACTGGATTTCTGTGTCAAATATGGTAATGTATATGTTTCAATGCTACTCTCTCAAATCATCCCATCCTCTCCTCCCACTGAGTCCAAAAGTCTGTTCTCCATGTCTGTGTCTCCTTTGCTGCCCTACACATAGGATCATTAGTATCATCTTTCTAAATTCCACATATATGCGTTAATATATGATGTTTGTCTTTGTCTTTCCAACTTACTTCATTCTGTATGACAGGCCCCAGGTTCAGCCACCTCATTAGAACTTTGTAATCTGTTGATATCCAAAGGAGAAAAACACAGTATGTATGACAGATGAATTTAGAAGCGTAGAAAATTTACCAAGAAAGCATTTTGCACAGGGAAGAGATTTGGGCATCCCAAAAGCCAGTTAAATGGCATTCAAGGCTGTGGAGCAGGGAGAAGTATATCTGAGAGAATGACAAAAGGAATGCTAACAAAGAAAAGTGGAGGAATGCAATACGGTCTTTTAACCCACGTACTAATCCATCTCCCGCACTGAAGCCAGAGAAATCGTTTAAAAATACCAATCTGATCATTTTCACTCCCCTGCTTAAAAGTTACAAATGATTTACTATGACACTTAAAAACGTGTACAAAATCCTAACTTGACCTAAAACTATGCTATGTGTCTGAACCCTAATTATCTTTCTAAAATTGCATCAGACCACAATCTCTTCTCCTCTCTGCAAACTAGGCACTTGGGGTATTGTGGTTGAACTATGTACCCTCTAAATGTCACGTGTTGTTGTCATAGCTCCCAGTACCTCAGAATGTGACTTTATTTGGAAATAGGGTCACTGTAGGTGTAATCAGTTAAGGTGAGGTTATTTTGAAATAGGGTGAACCCCCAATCCAATATGACTGGTATTCTTACAAAAGGGGGAAATTTGGACACAGACACAGTGAGGACACCATGTGAAGAGGAACACAGACACGGGAGTGATGCTTCTACAAGTGAAAGAACAGCAGAGATTGCCAGCAAATCGCCAGAAGCTAAGGGAGACAGCTCTCAGGAGGAACTAATAATGCCAATACCTGATCTCCAGAACTGAGACAGTACCTTTCTGTTGTTTAAGCCACACAGTTTTTTGTTATGGCAGCCCGAGGATACTAATACCCTAGGTCTTCCCAACTCTGCATAGACGTTTGTTATTGCTGTTCCTTTGCCTTAACAGAGCAACTTCTGTAGCCAAGCTTGATGCCTTGCTTTAAGCATCTTTTCCTTGAGAGAGAAATTTTCCTTAACCTCCCAGACTAGCTAAAGCCCCTCTCCTCCTCAATCTACACTTACCGTAAATTCAGCAAGACCCTGCACTTCCTCAATGCCCTGGGCCCTCCTGAATTATTTGTTTAGTTAATGTCTGTCTTTTGCATCTGGCTATAAGTCCAGGCTCGGACTCTGAGTGTCTCATTCACGGCTGTATCCTCTGTGACTGGCATATAATTATTGCTCAAGAAATATGTATTGACTGGTTCCCTTGGTTTTAACTTGGAATCTTCTGTTCCTAAACATTGTTTCAAAGATCCCACACCCTTAGTTATAATTCCCACCAAAGTATTCCTTTCCTCATGTATATATTCATATGCCTGAAGGCAAGCCTCATATTTCTATAATTTGTTGTTGTCATACCTAACATTTTATTCCATTCCACCACACATCTGTATAAGCAATAACATTTGTAAATGTACTAGTCTTCAGGAATGTTTTTGATTTGGGTCCTATATTACTGAAAAGAATCTCAATTATTTGGCAAGCTGACATCCTCATAAGATTCTATCTGTCCAGCAAGGCAGGGGAGGGAAATTGTGAGAGAACACGAAAGTAATGAAGCACTTTTTAAACAAACATTCATTTAATCTGATTCCTGATATGAAAATTTTGGGAGTTGTCCTGATGTGGAGGGGGAAGGATGATGGGAGATTTGCTGAAAATTACATGAAATCCATGGAATAATGAAAGTTGATCTCAAAACATCTGTATCTATGCCTATCTCTCTCAATAGACATAAAAATATTTGTAAAAGGGGACAAAAGAGCAAATGATTCTAGGTAGGCTATTTCTCCCTCTCAGGTCACTTCTAAGTTAGTCTGAATTTGACTCCCAAAGAATTGCAACAGTTCTTGAAAAGGGTCTACTTAAACAGACAGATTCAGAATCCTCTTTGTAAAGAAGGTCTTAGTAAGTATATTCACTGAGTGGAAACATTTTGGTTTATCCTAAAGAGAATTTCCTAAGATATGTTCTTAATGGAGGAACAGTTGGATATACTACAATTTTTAGTATCATATCTTTAGACAAGATTCTATAGGTCACAGAAAGAGTCAATGACAAACTATAGAAATAACCATTACTCTTGAGCACAGGAAGAATAAAATAACTAGACTTGTCCTAGTCATTCGTTTAGTAAATAGTTCTTGAGCATTTACTCTGTGTTAACAATTGTGGCAGATGCTATTAATACAAAGTCCAATAAAATAATAATAGTAATAAGAATAGCTTGTTCTTATTCGCTGCTGATTTGTCTAGGCCCCAAGCTAAATACTTTACATACATTATCTCCTCTAAGCCTCACCATAGCTTTGTGACATAGGTACTATCACTGTCCTCATTTTTAGGAAAAACTTAGGTCCCAGAGAAGTCTAGCAGTGTGTACAAGGTCAAAGAGCTAGGATATAAGTACAGCTATGCCTGACTCCAATGCCTAAGTCCCTACTCAGTGCATTTGACTAACTCACAACAGAGAGTGAGTCAATTACTATAATTTTTCCCCAAATCCATAAAATTCAGGTTGAGCTTCTGATCTGAGGAAGATAACGTTAACAGGGAGTTTGAGCAGGAGAATTTAATTCCACAGTAATACAGAAATGGCATTAAGTAACCTTTTCTTAGAATGAGTTTATGGACCATTTCACATAAGCTCCCCAAGTTCAAAAGTCAGGATTATAGTGATTTGGGCTCATCTCAAGTGAGCTTAAGAAAAACAGAAATGAAAGTAAAGGACTTTAGACCCTAAAGTCCTACGTGTGTGTGTGTGCATGCGCGCACTTGTGTATGAATGCAAAATAAAAATAGTGCAGAAAAGAGACCTGAAGTTTTGAGTCAAGAAAGAAATCCAACCTCTTTTTTAATCACTAGGGGAGAAATTGAGTTTGTATATATTTTGGGTAAGAAAGAAGTCATACATTTCATGAAATTCTTTTAAAATTCTCTGACCCCAGATTTTGAGCCAACACAGAAAGGAAAAACATATTTTTCCAAAATTTAGACAGAAGATGGCATACAAATGTAACTATTAGAGATATCAGAATTTTCAAGGCCATGTTAAGTCTTCCCCAGAATAAGGGAGCACTGGCCTCTGCCTTGTCACTGAGTCTGTGTACTTCCTGACATGTGTCATTTTGGTATGGTGTCTTGTGTGTTAGGGAGGGTATGCATCTTCCCCATCGCTGATCTTTCCATTTTTTTAATACTCCTGACCTCTCTCCACTTCCCTCACTCATACAGTCCCAGAAGAGAAGGAGTGAGCTAACCTGATGGGTGAATTTGGGAAAGAAACTGTGAAAGCTTGCAGAAGCCACAAGCTCGTTCTCCTGTACAGTCTGGCTGGGATCTGGACTTGGAGAAGAGGATGCCTGCTTCATTCTAGAGCAGACAGTGCTAAACAGGTGAACCTCCTCATTCTAGATTCAGCATTTGAGAGCCAACTTGTCCACAGATACAAGTCCAATTTCCAATAGCAGTTAAATCAGTAATTAAGGGCATAATTTTTGGCCTCTACCTATTGATTCTTTTTTTCTTAGTTCACCATTATTCTGAAACATGAGGATGCAGTGTATCATTTATCAGGTCCCTACAAAGACCCCAAACTGTAGCTAAATCGATAACACTGTACTAGGCCTGCTCAGCTGTGTCTGACTCCTTGGGACACCCATGAAGTCTGCCAGGCTCCTCTGTCCACAGAATTCTCCAGACAAAAATACTGGAGTGGGTTGCCATTTGCTCCTCCAGGGGATCTCCCCGGATCAAGGATCAAACCTGTGTTGAGCCTGTATTGCAGGCAGATTCTTTATTGCTGAGCCATTGGGGAAGCCCAACGGTAGCTTGCAAACAGGACACAAAGAAAGAAAAGCTTATCTTTGGTATATACTGGAAATAAAGAGCTAGAACTAGATAACTATATTGGTCCAATTTTTCTACCCCCAACCATTACTAATGTAGCTCTGCTTGGCCAAATCCTGTGTGACCATTTGTAAATGGGTAGGTTAACAGTTTAACTGGACAGCCCAGAAAAGGTATAAGAAGGTAGCCTCTAACTCCAGTTCTGCAGTCAGTAGAAACATTTGATAGAGAAGAATTAGAATTAACCTTAGAGGATTAGCGGGGATAATTCTGAGTAATGAGGGAAAGGGCTCTATGTATTATTCAGATATTTTATTTTCTAGCCATGCTGTCTTTCATCTTTCATTTTCTTGTCTATCCATCATAAGTGAAGCAGAATTGTATGAGGTGTGGGGGCCATGAAGATGTGCTCTGCCTTCCTTCTACAACAGACAGTGTAACTGACCAGAAGCCCCAGCTTAGAAATCCAGAGTTTGCTTTCAGGATGCCATTACCACAAGCTGTTCCAGCCGCTGAATGAATACTAAGTACAGCAGTGACGCTGAGGCAGGTCCCTTTCCAGAGAGACATGAGACTTCAGTTGGCCAGCTTCATCTGGGGGGGTTCCCTGATGGCTTTGCTGGAACAGTGCGGCCCTCCACCCAACAGCAAGGAGATCGACCCCGTCAATCCTAAAGGAAATCAACCCTGAATATTCACTGGAAGGACTGATGCTGAAGCTCCAATACTTTGGCTACCTGATGCGAAGAGCCAACCCATTGGAAAAGACCCTGATGCTGGGAAAGATTGGGGGCAGGAGGAGAAGGGGCAACAGAGGATGAGATGGTTGGATGGCATCATCGACTCAATGGACACGAGTTTGAGCAAACTCTAGGAGATAGTGAAGGACAGGGAAGCCTGGCGTGCTGCAGTCCATGGGTTCAAAGAGAGTCGGACACAGCTGAGTGACTAAGCAACCACCCAACATTCTCTCCCTCTCTCCTTCCCTCTGGGTTAGACTGGCCAGGTGGTCAGAGGGATCCCCCAGCTTCCGCTGAGTACCTCCATATTTCCTTTCACATGGGTACTTTCTCCTAAGACAACCCTTAAATGTTTAGTCCCATCTTAATATCTGCTTCTTAAAGGACACCAAGGGAAAGTTTAACAGATTACACAAGTAGAGCCCATTGACACTGGAAAGGAGCCAGAGACCAGCATTTACACAACTTTAAGAAAGAAAAACAGAGTTAGCTAGAGCTTTGGAATATAGTTAACACAATCCTCTAGCCAATGCGGAGTGACTCTGTACCTTTTTTTTTTTCAATTTTAAATACAGTTTTATTTAAGACATTGAATTTTTTCTCTTACAATACAGTGCTTGTAGAGTGCAATGTTTTCCCATGTGCACACACATTCCATGTTCAAGTATCAAGAAGGCCCAGTTATTTACTATAGAAGCTCAACTTTGTAACTGCCATGGGATTTGCTACAAATTTGGGTCCTTCCAAGTTTTGTGTGGAACAATGCTATATCTATGCTAGGCTGGCTTAATCAACCTCTTCAGTGGTGGGCCCAGAGAAGGTACCACCTGATGGAGGAGCTCCATCACCAGGGAAGCCCCAGGCATCCCTCCTGGTATTCCCCTGGGCATGCCTCCTATGCTCTGGTATAGCTTGGTAATGATGGGGTTGTAGAATTTTTCCAACTCCTTCTGCTGATGTTCAAATTCTTCCTTCTCTGCAGTCTGGTTCTTATCCAGCCAGTTGATTATTTCATTACACTTGTCAAGAATCTTCTGTTTGTCCTCATCATTAATCTTACCCTGAAGTTTCTCATCCTCAACAGTAGCTTTCATGTTGAAGGCATAGGATTCAAGCAGATTCTTTGAAGACTCCTTATCCCGCTGCTTCTCATCTTCAGCTTTGTACTTCTCTGCTTCTTGAACCATCTGCTCAATGTCATCCTTGCTCAAACGGCCCTTGTCATTAGTGACGGTAATCTTGTTCTCTTATCCTATGCTCTTATCCACAGCAGAGACATTGAGAATGACATTGGCATCAATATCAAAGGTGACTTCCACCTGAGGAACACCACAGGGGGCAGGAGGTATGCCTGTGAGTTCAAACTTGCCAGGCAAGTTGTTATCCTTGGTCATGGTTCGCTCACCTACATAAACCTCAATGAGTACACCAGGCTGCTTGTCAGAGTAGGTGGTGAAAGTCTGCGTCTGCTTTGTAGGAATGGTGGCATTGTGCTTGAGGACAGTCATGACACCACCGGCAGTTTCAATTCCAAGGGGAAGAGGAGTGACATCCAACAGCAGCAACTCTTGAACATTTTCAGATTTGTCTCCAGACAAAATGGCTACCTGGACAGCTGCACCACATGCAAGAGCCTCACCGGGGTTGATGCTCTTATTTAATTCTTTCCCATTGAAGAAGTCTTGGAGAAGTTTCTCAATCTTGGGGATGCGGGTTGAGCCACCCACCAAGACAATATCATGGATCTGAGACTTGTCCAGCTTGGCATCCCGAAGGGCTTTCTCCATAGGGTCCAGGGTGCCACGGAACAAGTCAGCATTCAATTCTTCAAATCGGAAGTTGATTCCTTCATAGACGGAATCAATCTCAATACTGGCCTGGGTGCTGGAAGAGAGAGTGTGCTTAGCAAGCTCAGAAGTAGTATAGAGGCAACAGACAGCCCTCTTGTTCTCCCTGATATCTTTCTTGTGTTTGCTCTTGAACTCTTCAATGAAATGGTTGACTTGCCATTGGCGACGTCTTCTCCGGACAAGTATCTCCAGCTATAGATTTGACTTCAAAGATTCCATCCTCAATAGTGAGGACTGACGCATCAAAATGCCACCACCCAAATCAAAGATCAGCACATTTCTCTCTGCTCCAACCTTTTTGTCTAAGCCATAGGCAGTAGCAACAGCAGTTGGTTCACTGATGATTCTAAGTACACTGAGGCAGCAATAGTTTCAGCATCTTTGGTAGCCTGACGCTGAGAGTCATTAAAGTAGGCAGGTACTGTGACAACAGCATTGGTAACAGTCTTCCCAAGGCAGGCTTCTGCGATTTCCTTCCTCTTTGTCAGGACCATGGATGACACCTCCTCTGGATAAAAACTCTTTGTCTCTCCCTTGTATTCTACTTAAACCTTAGGTCTGCCAGCATCATTTGCCACCATGAAAGGCCAATGTTTCATATCAGATTGGATAACAGCATCATTAAATCTTCATCCAATAAGTTGTTTGGCATCAAAAACTGTGTTGGTGGGATTCATTGCGACTTGGTTCTTTGCAGCATCACTGATCAATCATTTGGTATTAGTAAAGGTGACATAGCTTGGGGTGGTTCAGTTCCCCTGATCATTGGCAATTATTTCCACCTTTCTGTGCTCTCCCACACAAGAATCGGTGGTGCCAAGATCAATGCCAACTGCAGGTCCCTTAGACATGGTTGCAAAAACGTGGACCCAGCTCTGCTGGCGGAGAAAGCAGCAATCTGGAAAGCTACTGGTGTGTCCAGTGAGCTGGCTCTGTACTTTAATGGATGGATTTTGAGCAATGTCAAAAAGAGATAACAAGTTTGGATTTGTCAGAACTGATGCTGACTTTTCAGCAATTATGAGTACTGGAGAAGAATTAGCGTGAGATTTAGTTGAGAGGAATTGTCAGTGTAGACTCAAAGCATGTCAGAGACTTCCTGAGCTACACTGACTACAGATTGTATCAACACCACATACAGAAGTGATTGGTAATTAACACTTGAAATACATTGTCTGGCTCTATTCAGTATGATTTCCAGAATGAACAGACAAAGAAGCAACACCCTTTACAAATTAGTGCCTTGTTTATATATAGAACCTTTCCAGAATAATTCTGAGTCTCACCAGTCCCTCACTGGATCATATCTCATAAAGTAAAGTGCAAAATTTTTTACTTGGGCTGTAGTGTATTGGTAGGAAGATTCAAGAGCTGTGCTGTCTCATATGGTAGCCACTAGCCTCATCTTATTTTTTAAACTTAAAATTACTTGAATTTGAATAAAATTTAAAATTCAGTAGCTCACTATACTATTCACACTACAAATGCTCAATAGCCATGCATGTTCATGGTTCCTTCATTGAGCAGTGCAGATATAGGACATTTCCAACATCAAAGAATATTTTATTCAACAAGAGATATTCTAGAGGAGAATTTCCCCAAGGAAAAAAGTTAGCTGATTTTTTAAAAGTAATTCTGCTACATTTGGTGTGGCAAGAGAGTGTTTCAAAATCATCAGTTCAGCCCAACTCCTCCTTACACCTACAAAGGATGCTTAATGACTTCCCTACAAGCCATTGAGATTTTTAGAAGCCACCGAGGAGGGCTCAGTTCCATCTAGAATGAGAATCAGTAACCAATATTTCACGGATATCTTTTGCTAAGGTGATATTTTCTCACCCATTGCCTAATGAGATTATGTTTTAGGACAACGGCGTACCCTCAGCAACTTTGGGGTAAGTAAGCAATGGATATGTGCGAAGGAGGCTGGACCACCCTGTTGTTGAAAGACAGGATGCACACAGCAGTCTACGTGATGTTTAGTGTGTCTGAGAAGAAAAGGGGTTTGGGAGTCTCTTGTAGCTAGGGGTAGAAATTGAGCTTCAAACAGGAAGTTGAAAGGTAGCATGTCTCACTCTGCAGAGATACCATGGCCATGCTCGTGAGAGAGTCCATATGCGCCGAGCCTGTTAGGCTTTAGACAGAGGGATGGTATCTCAAACAGAAAACAATCCTGCTAGGATTGTTGACTCCGCTGGAAAGAATATTGAAAGTAATAGGATATTAAATAGTGACTTAGATAAGCTGATCAATGAAGGTCTCTCAGAGAAGGTGAAACTTGAGTAGAAACACAAATGGTAAGAGTTGGTCATGTAAAGACCTAGGAAACAAGCCTGCCAGGCTGAAAGAACAGCAAGTATACCCAGGCCCCGAGGCAGGAATGCGTCTGGCATGTTCTTGGGAGACAGAGAACCAGTGTGGCTGGAACAGTGTAAGAGAGGGAGAGACTGGAAAAAGATGAAATGGGAGAGTTTACATTGAAGTTTCATCAAAAAGCTTGGATTTGATTCTAACTGGAAAGGAAGGTCATTGGAGAGTTTGGAATAAGGGAGTGACCTTATTTGATTTAGGTTTGAAAAAGAGCTCTTCAGATACTATATGGAAAGGAATTTATTTCAGACAAGGTCCCTATAAAAAAAAGAGTCACGCTCAAAAGTGTTTAGCTGAAGAGAGTTTAAGGGACTACATACAGAGTAAAGCGTAGATGAAGGCAGTTAACAAAGCTTAGTGAATTCCCCACAACAGAGAGGGGTTATCACTATGACAAAGACTAAAGGGACAAAGAATGTAGAAAAGTACCTGAACCCTGCGGGAGCCAAAAGAAAAGGAGATCACCCACAGGAGCTGTTATCTATGGAAGAACACTGCCACTGTCAGATGATGGGAAGAATTGGGGCAAAATAAACATGCTTCCTCTCTCTCTTTCCCCCTCCAGTCTTCTACTGTGACTCTCAATTTTCTGGACTCAACCATCAAGGCAAGAGAGATACAAAGGCCAGACAATGCATTTGTAAAACTGGGGGTCAAAGCAAAGCAGAAAAGGATAGAAGTGAATGTGCAGGGTTGGGCAGCAGTAAATCTGTAAGAACAAATTGAGTATATAGCATGATAATAAGTACTATGGAAAATAAAATTACAACATAGTATAAAGAGTATTTGTCAATTTTAAATATCATCTCCCAAAATACAGTGGTGGTGAGACATTTATACATATTATGATTAACTAGTTTATTAACCTGGCTTCATTCTGCCTAAAGAAAACAGTGCCTATGAAAAATAGCTTCAGTATCTTTTGAGATAAATAAAGGAAGGACCAGTTATGTCAAAGTCATAAAAAATAACAAAAAGCAGGTCATATGGGAAAAATCTACTTTATCTTCTGAGTCCATTCCCCAGGGTATTCATGCTGGCCTCCCTAGGTCTTAAATAAATATTCTCCCAGGTAGAAATATGAATGATAAATGATTGTGGGTAGACTTTAAAACTATGCTTCCATGAGAAGCAAACATTAACTTCAAGAGGAATGTTCTCATAACCATGGTGCCTAGGACCCAATATTTCTCCCACTTTTGTAACATCTTAGTATTTTCTTCACTCTTCACGCCCAAGCTAAAAAAACTTCCAAAAAAGTTGTGAAATAATTAAACTAATCCACAGTGATTTAACTGTATTCAGAAAATAATAAAAACATTAAATGAACACAGAAATAAATATCTACCACTCAATAACAAAATCAGAGGCTTAGCAATCATTAGAGATTAGATATGCAAATAGGCAGGAAAATATGACAAATGATCAGAAGTATCATCAATAGAAACATATCCAGAAATAACAGAAACAGAATTAGAAGAATGAGACCTTAAAATATTACCATCTATTTACTCAAAAGGGAAAAGTGAACATAACAATGAAATGAAATGGAAGATATACAAAGGAACCAAATGGGACATCTAGACATGAAAATCATAAAAATTAAATTTAAAATCTACTGGAAACAATTAATTGTAGTTTAAACCCTGTAGAAGAAAAATCAGTGAAATTGGGGCCATAGCAATAGTACTTATCCAAATGAAATATTGCACAAAAATTAAAAAGATGGAAAAATCAACAGAAAATCAGTGACCTATAGAATAATATCAAGTAGTCTAACAGATATAATTAGAGTCTAAAGGGTGAGCAGAAAAAATATTTGAATAACAAATGGCCAGGTATTTTCCAAATGTGAAGAATTCTATCAACAAACAGATCCAGGAAATTCAATGACACCCAAGCAAGATGAACATAAAGAAAATCACACAAAAGGCTATTATGATTAAACTGTGGGGGGAAAAAAAAGCATTAAAGAGAACATTTTTTAAAAAATCACATGAAAGAAAGACATATGCACAGGGGAAAAAAAAATGAGAATGTTCACAGACATCCTGTCAGAAACTAAGCAAGCTGTAGGACAGTGTAGAAAGAAAACTATCACCAGAAAATGTATATCCAGAGAAAATATTCTTGGGGGAAAAAATTAGATTTTTATCAGAAAAACAAAAGCTGAGAGAATCTAATGAATAAACTATTCATGGAAACAAATGTGTGAGTGCTCAGTCACATACAACTCTTTGCAACCCTTTGGAATGTAGCCCACCAGGCTTCCTCTGTCCATGAATTTTTCAGGCAGAATACTACAGTAGGTTGCCATTTCCTACTCCAGGGCATCTTCCTGACCCAGGAATCAAACCCACATTTCCTGCATTGCAGGTGGAGTCTTTATCTGCTGAGCCATGGGGTAAGCAAAACAGAACCCTAAAACTATTAAGTTATTGAAATAAGGCAGGAAAATGAAAATAAACACAGAGGATTCCCTAGCAGTCCAGTGGCTAGGACTCCACAATTTCACTGCCAAGGGCACAAGTTTGATTCCTGGTCAGGGAACTAAATTTAAAAAAAAAAAGAAAAGAAGCAGAGAAAATAAATACCAAAATGGTAGATTTAACCTCAACCATATCAATAGTTACATGTAAACAGTCTTAAATATGTAAATTAAAAGATAGAAACTGTTAACTGGATTATAAAAAAAAAAGACAACTATATAGTGTTTACAAGAAATTAATTTTAAAAATAAGACATAGGTTAAAACTTAAAGAATGGAAGAAAGATGTAACTTGTAAAAATCAATTATAAGAAAGCTGGAATGACTATTAACATCAGACAATGTTGTGTGTATATATATATATGTTGTGTATATCTAACACATATAACGCTATTATGAAATATTATACTTTTTTTCAAGAGCACACAGAATATTCATTAAGATAGACTAAAATGTCATGCCATAAAAACTAGCTTCGACAAATTTAGAAGGATTAAAAGTATACCACACGTATTAGGTGGCACTAGTGGTGGGGGTAAAGAATCCACCTGCCGGTGCAGGAAATGTAAGAGACTCAGGCTTGATCCCTGGGTGGGAAAGATCCCCTGGAGGAGGAAATGGCAACCTACTTCAGTATTTTTGCCTGAAAGATTCCATGGACAGAGGAACCTGGAGAGCCCCAGTCCACGGGATCACAAAGAGTCAGACTACAACTGAACATACATACACACATTACTTCACTACACTAAATTCAATTAGAAATAGCAACAACAAAAAAAATAGAAAATTCCAAAATATTTGGAAAATAAATTTTTGAGCATCATTGGTCAAAGAATAAAATACACACACACAAAAAATACAAAATTGCCTTAAAATACATGAGCTTAAAACCCAATATATTGGAATTTGTGACGCATAGCTAAAACAGAGCTTTTAGAGGAATTTACAGCTTTAATTGGTTGTATTAGTAAAGATCTCAAAACAATGGCTGAAGTGTCATTCTTAAGAAGCTAGAAAAATAAGAACAGATTAAACCCAAGGTAAGTAGAAGGAAGAAAGTAATAAATAATAGAAATCAAGAAAAGTAGAAAAGCAAATAGTAAAGAATCAAACCAATATGAAGCTGCTTCAAAAAAAAAATCAATGAAGTTCAAAAACTAGTGGCTAAACTTACAAGGAAAAAAAGAGAAATAATTACTAATATCAAGAATGAAACTGATAATATCACTAGTAATATAACAAAAATATTGGCCAAAAAATTGACAAACTTTGATGAAATGGCAAACTTTCTTGAAAGGCAAATTACCAAACACTGCCTGAATAAGCAAAAGAAAATTTCAACAACCTTAAGTCTCTCATTGTTGTCTAGTTGCTAAGATATGTCTGACTTTGTGACCCCATGGACCGCAGCACCTCAGGCTCCCCTGACCTTCACTATCTCCTGGAGATTGCTCAGATTCATGTCCATTGAGCCGGGGATGCCATCCAGCCATTTCATCCTCTTCTGCTGTGAGACCATTGTTAACACGTGGTGCCTGGGTCTGATTTAACCCTTTACTCATCCTTTCCTGAAATGTCAAGTCCAGTCTTATCACTACTGCTGTCATTGTGGGCATTTGCTGCTAATTGTGAACCTGGTAGCAAAATGCACGTTGGAATTGCCTGCTCAGTGCAATTTTCCAAAGTGGAAGCCTCTCCTGGTGCATGCAAGTAGGAGAGCCTCCTAGGGGCAGGAGCCCTCCAGGCCTTTGGGGCTAAAAGGGATGAGGGCAGGGGCCCAAAGCTGCCTGCACCAGTGTGATTCCTGTTACCTACTTGCTCTATTCCAATAAAGTAGAGTTTCACACACACATACACACACAAAATGAACTAATGAGCTTAAGAGGCCAGAATGACTCTAATAGTTAATTCTAATAACTCTGTTTTCCCACCAAGATTGGGAGGAAGGTGAGAATGTCCACTACGACTTCTACTCAAAATTTTATTGAAAGCTTTTGTGCAAAAAGAAGAAATTTTTAAAACTTCAAATTTGAAAGAAAAATAAAACTCTTCCCAGAATACATAATCATGTCCACTTTTTAGATGACTAAGGAATCTAGAATCCCATGGACAGAGGAGCCTGGAGGGAGGGCTGCAGTCCATAGGGTTGCAAAGAGTCAGATATGACTGAAGCAACTTAGCATAAAGAATCTAGTTTTTAAAAGTACTTAAAACTAATAATCTAGTTATCGTTGTTCAGTCGCTAAATTGTGTCCAACCCCAGGGTCTGTAACCCACCAGGCTCCTTTGTCTGTGGGATTTCCCAGATGAGAATGCTGAAGTGGGTTGCCATTTCCCTCTCCATAGGATCTTCCTTACCCGGGGACCAAACCCTGCATTGGCAGGCAGATTCTTTACTGCTGAGCCACCAGGGAAGCCCAACAATCTAGTTAAGCATGATCAAAAGATATACATAAATCAACTATATTTCTATTTCATAGCAATAAACAATTGGAATTGAAATTTTAAAATAATACCATTTACAGTACCATTAGAAACATGAAATGCTGAGAAATAAATTCAATAAAATATGTTCAAGAATTATTTAATGAAAGTAACAAAATATTGCTAAGAGCAATTAAAGGAGATCAAAAGAAATGGACATAGATACCATGTTTCTCCCTGGAGTAGGGAATGGCAACCCACTCCAGTATTCTTGCCAGGAGAATCCCCATGGACAGAGGAGCCTGGAGGGCTACAGTCCATAGGGTCAGAGAGTCAGACAAAACTGAAATGACTGAGCACACACCATGCTTCTGGAGTGGAAGAATCGATATTTAGAAAACAAATCTTTCCAAACTGACTTCAAATATGGTAATCATCTTGCCCTCCTGCAGTATGTCCTCCAGACTATCACTAGAGTGACCTTACTAAACTGCAAATTTGATCGTGTAATTCATCTACTTAAAAAATCTTTTATGGTTCCCCAGGGCTAATAGGATAAAGCTTAGATCCCTCAGGATAATACAAGGCACTCTGAGATCAGAACCCACCTGCTGCTCTTTACAATGCCTTCTGACTGAAATACCCACTTTTATCCCATTGGTGAACTCCTTTCTACCCTCCAAGATCCAGACTTGACCTTGATCCATGAAGACTTTTCTCATCTACCCAAGATTTAACCACTGCCTCTTTTAAGTCTGTAGGACCCTGTGTTAGCCCTTTTCATCAGTATTGCCATAATTTATTTGATAATCTCTATCTCCCCCAAACAGACTGTGGGCTCTTTTGTGATCTCCATCTTGAGGATAGGAACTGTAGCTCATTCATTTTTGTTTCTCCAGCTCTAGGAGCTCACCTGGCACATAGTAAGCACTTGGCAATTTTTTTTTAATAAATCAGAGTCTGATCTACTGATTGGATGAAACAGAATAGGAGTTCTTTCAAAGATGAAAGACTCAAAACAGGTTAAATTTCAGAAGTGAGTGGGATCCCTTCTCTAAGTTTGGCTAAGATAAATATGAAAAGGACATTTCATAACAGGAAGAATTATTAAACATTCTTATTCTGGCTCCCTCCTCATCCTGGCTTTACTTCTAATCTAAAGCAGTTCTGAGGAAATTATGTTTGACCACAAGCTCCACAAACTATTTCTAGTTTCCCATACTAAATCCAAGAGATTTTTTATAATATGTCATCTATAGCCTCATTTTACCTCAATCTTCAAATTCACTCTCACCCCCTTCCACTCTCTCTTCCACACTAGACAAATTTCCCCAGGGAAGAATGGAGATATTTATAGCAACCAAATAAAGAACTCTCTCCCAGAAAGTCAGGGAAGTTTGGCCCAAGGAAGTTTGCCCACTTTCTTTTCACCATCCACAGAGTATTAGCTTATGCCCACCTCTCAGCCCTCTGGAATTAGCTGTTCCCCTTTCTAGAGCTTGATTTTCCTGCATTTGCATTGTCTGTGACCTGTAGGTTTGGATGTATGCACATTCTTTTACAAATCTTTTCATGGATTTCCAAAATTACATTGGCATAACTTTTCCAGATAAAAGAGTCCGGGCACCCCATGCAAACTAATTTCCTCTTGGTATCTGGAAATAAACCCATTTGTGCCAAATGATCTTCAATATTTAATAATTATTCAATACTAATTTACTATTTGTATTTGAAACAAAGTCTGAACAATAGAGAGCTATGCAGAAAACATGACAAAACTAAAATGAAGTCAGGAAGACTACTGGGAGAATTCCAGAAGTTCTTGTTCCAACCAGGGCAAAAGGCTGGCAAAACTGACAGAGGCAAAGTGTGCCTTCTGGAACGGCTTGTCTCCCCTGTGTAACCTGATGCCCTCTCATGTGGCCTTTTTTCTCCCACACTGTCTGCCGGCTCTTTGGAATATTCTCAAATTTCTTCACCCTGAAGCTGTACCTAAATGAGTAGTAAGAATGAATGAATTTCTTCTCCTCAGGATTTGCCTTTTATAGGAGGACAAAGGTCTTTCCAACCTCACTTTGGTTTAAATCCAAAGGGATTATTTTTAGGAAGAAGCAAAGCAGAGGAGAGAGGGAGCAGATTTATTCCTTCCCTTACAGAGGAAGTGGAGAGTGCAAGGAATAGAACCTGAGTCGCTTGCATTGCCGGCAGACTCTTTACCACTGAGCCACCTGGGAAGCCACCATATTTAATATTTAGTAAATGGTCTTAACCTCGCTTAACTTTTTGCTCCACACTGCGGGGGGCAATATCAGGCCTGGTTAAATATCAGTGCTTCTGAAAGCTTGTTACCTCTGTCTTTCTAGAGGGCCCAGGTTTAGAATAAATAAAATTATTTTAAGTGAAGAGAAGTAAGGGAGAATATATTTTGAGTCACAAAAGGGATTGTTCAGTAACTCCCTCTTTTGGTCAGGTAAGGAACGTTACAGTCCAGTGAGAGATGTGAAATATATATATGTGTGTGTGTGTGTGTGTGTGTGTGTGTGTGCATGTGTGTGTGTATACATGAAGAATATTTAGGGACTTCCCTGGCAGTCCAGTGGTTAAGCCTTCAACTTCCAAAGCAGGGTGTGTGTGTTTGATCCCTGGTCAGCAAGCTGAGATCATACATGCCTCTGGGTCAAAAAACAAAAAACTGAGGCAATATTGTAACAAATTTAATAAAGACTTTTAAACTATATTCTACATTAAAAGAAAAAAAAACCTTAAGAAAAGAATATTTAAAGAAAGGTTTCTTTCTAATATTTACTAAGGTTTCTTAAAGGCCCAAAGCAACATTCACTGGTGAAATAAAGGCTGAATTTTGGCAGAAGGAGCGGTGTAGAGGACTGGTCACCTGAGGTGCCCAGCAGGTGCCTAAACTGTAGCACAGTTGGGGCTCAGACCTGGGAAGCGGGAAGCAGATGTTATAGGAGTTTGTTTTCTTTCAGACCAAGGACTATCTTCAGAAAGATTGGTCTGCTTCTGTGAAAGTGAGAATCAGCTACACAAGCTTGGTTGAAAGCAGATGTTTCAAGGTCAGAAAGGAAAACTCACAGAGCCTGCCCCTCAGATAACCCCTGACCCAGCTCTCCTGGCCTTCTGTCTGATTGCCAGGGTCACCTATGTAAAACAGACTCACCAAAGCCCCATCATGCCAACAGGTGCTAGGATCCAAAAATAATTGGCAAACATCTGTTCTCAAGGTCTCCTTTTATTCCACATTAAGTGCTCCACAAAAAACCCTCTCTAAAACGCATCCCAAGAGGCATCTTAAAATTCTTGGCTCCTTTCCACTCCCCTTTATGGTTATCCACGTGCCCCATTCCTCACTTTCTCACTTTCTTTAGATCTCTGCTCCATGTCGGCTTTTTATAGAGGCTTTCCTGATCACCCGATTTAAGTAACAAACCCCTAATACTCTCTCACCACCTAGCAGCTCCTTATCCCCCCTCCCTGTTTTATTTTTCCTCATATTAATATTTGATATCCTGTGGATTTTGCTTGGTGATTATATTTCTCTCTTCTCCAGCAGGTAAGCACAATGAGGATGTGAAAGGGTCCTTTTTTTGCAGGGGGAAGGGGGGCTGGTTTTCTTCACTACTTAGTATCTGAAATAGTAAGTATGTACTTCATGAATTAATAAATCAAAGAGTGAATGCTGATATTGTTTCATATATTTCTCTTTCTGCAAATTCACAGAATCTTTCTCTTACCCTTAGATGACTCCATCTACCCGAATTGGCTACAGAAGGTTCTAGGTGAACTTAATAACACTAGACTCATAAGATGAGAAATAACTGCCTAAGGTTTCTATTGATTTTGGTCTTAACTGTGGGATGAGGGATATTACATTTCCTGAGCAAAAGGGGGCCTTAAAAGGAAATTGAGAATTAGGAAGAAATTGTTTCTTGGTGGAAACAATCCTTCTAGTTATCTCTGGTTTTAATCCTGTTTTGTGTGGTGCTTTACCTCCGCTTGAAACTATTCTTGGATCAGGCTGTTTCTCTATTGTGAATAATCACTTCAAACATCAGTGAAAACCAGAATAAGGGAAGTATGCATATTTCACTTAGAAAATTCCCAGAATGATTTTATGACCAAATAGTAATTAGATATTTTGGTTCTAATGCTTTGTCTCAGGATAGAAAGTACAGAACTGCACCATTAGGCCATGTGCTTTATACAGTATCCAGCACAATGAGATGGATACCCACTTACAATTTCATGGATTTTTCTGGAATGATCACTGAGACATTGATTGTATTTTGTACTTGATAATGTGTTGGAATCATGGTAAATCCAAGAAATATAGTCTCTTCTAATTAGATTACAATTTTATGTAAAAGGGGACACTAATAACAAAAAAATATTAGATAAGTTTATTGGGTATGTTCATTTCACCATAATTTTTTTTCTTACTCTCCTATTTCTTTGATAATTAAAGTCTCTCTTTTAATCAAGAGATCTAACATTGTTAGCGACCTAATGGGCAACCTAATTTTTATTTCTCACCTAGAAGTTCCATATCTCCATCCTAGCCTCAGTTTTGCTTCAGAATAAATTGTAATTTAAAGCAAGTTAAGCTCGAAGGATCAAATTTAGCTCAATTTGTCTTTCAAAAGAGGAAATTTATCATGCCCAGGAAATAGGAGTTAGTGTCAACTAATTAACAATCATGAAATGCTTTTTAAATACTGAGTGTTCACTGTTGTGATAATTAAAAGTAAAATGCAATGACTCAATAGCCCATGTATTAGTGGTTAGAGATAAAATTATATTGGTTATTCACTGAAACTTTTTAAACTTTAATCCAAACAAGTTTTATTGATAAAGCTGCTTATTTGAGAAGAATTATGTAGCAGCACATCTGCATGAATTAAATCTACTTAATTTGGTACAGTACGCTTTAAAATTCATTAAATCCCAATAAAACTATGCTTTTTACATCATGGGTCTCTTTTTCCAATGTTTAAGATAAACTGTTTCAAACTTAGAAGTCTTAGAAGAACTTTCAAAGATAGCTTCAAATTACTCATTCACAGCTGTATATGCCAGAATATATCCCAAATAATTTTTGTTGCCAATTCAGATTTTTTTCTACCTTTGCAACAGCATGTTTCTTTGTCAACAACTCCTGTCACTCAGTAAATGGAGTGTAAACTAAATTGTAATATTATTAGGAGAAAACTAATACTAGGATGTTAGGACAATCAAAAAAAATATTTTTCCCCAAATCAAGTAGAAATTTGTTTAGGTTATCTACACTGTTTTTCTCCTCCATGGATCATATGATTAAATATTGATTTTCATGAAATGTTACCTTTCATTAGTTTTCACAGAATTAGAAACTTAACCCTCCAAGGACAATCAGGAGTGATGGTAGAGTGAAAAGAGTACAGCTTTGGAATCAAACTCTCTCCACAGACTTCCCTCATGGTACAGCGGATAAGAATCCACCTGCCAATGCAGGGGACATGGGTTCGATCTCTGGTCTGGGAGGAGTCCATATGCCACTGACAAACTAAGTCCATGCACCACAACTGCTGAAGTCCACACATTCTAGGGCCTGTGAGCCAGAACTATTGAGCCCACATGCCACAAATACTGAAGACTGCATGCCTAGAGCCTGTGCTCTGCAACAAGAGAAACCACTGCAACGAGAAGCCCATGAAATACAACGAAGAGTGGCCTCTGCTCACTGCAGCTAGAGAAAGCCCGTGCACAGCAACAAAAATCCAGTGTCAACAAAAATAAATAAATCTCTCTCCATAACTCCTAATTTTAAAAGACACTTTCATTTCTGAGCTTTAATTCTCTCATCTCTAAAATGTACTTAATAGTAAATTACTCACAAGAGGTGTCAGAGGATTCAATGAGCTTGCTGTATCCTGAACATTTGTGTCCTCCTAAAAATGTATGTGCTAAATTCTGACTCCTAATGTGATGATATCTGGAGGTGGGGTCTTTGGGGTGATTAGGTCATGAGGGTGGTGCTGTCACGAATAGGATAAGTGCCCTTATAAAGAGACCCCAGGGAACTCCCCTGTCCCTTCCACCACGTGAGGATGTAGCAAAAAGAGGAAAGCACAGTAGTCTGTGAACCAGACAGCAGGTTCTCTCTAGACACCGAATCTGTCAGTACCTTCATCTTAGACTTCCCTTTCTCTAGAACTGGGAGAAATAAATTTGTATTGTCTATAAATTACACAGTCTGAGGGATTCTGTCTTAGCAGCCCAATTGGACTAAGCCAGAAATCGGTACTGAGAACTGGGTGCTGCTGTAACAAATACCTGAGGAGGCACTCGCTCTGGGGGTGCTCTCAGCCCAGTGCTTGCATTTATCTAAGCGTGAATGCCTCCTTAAATGGGGAATGCTAGTCCCACCCCATCCTCTTTTAATCCTAGGTTACTTATTTTAATTCTTAAACTTTTTCATATGATTTTTTTCTCATGTAATGTTGTGGTTTGGTTAAATTATATGGCCACGATGACTGTTTATAAAGTCTTCAGGGCATTTGTGTTCTGATCAAGACAAAAGAAAACATGTTTTGGGTATCTACACCTGCACAGCCATAGTCGTTTGAAGCCTTGACTGGGTTGAAGGATCTGCTTCCAAATTCACGAACATGGCTGTAGGCAGCAGGCTTCAGTTGTTCAATACCTGGTCTCTCCACAGGGTTGCTCATGACAAAACAACTGGCTTTCCCCAAATGAATGATCCGCGACAAGACAGGGAAATCAAGACAGAGGTTATGTTTCTTTTATAACCTAATATTAGAGGTGACCCTGGAGAAGCAAATAGCAACCCACTCCAGTATTCTTGGGCTTCCCAGGTGGCACTAGTGGTAAAGAACCTGCCTGCCAATGCAGTAGATGTAAGAGACTTGGGTTCGATCCCTGGGTTGGGAAGTTCCCCCGGAGGAGGGCATGGCAAACCACTCCAGTATTCTTTCCTGGAGAATCCTATGGACAGAAGGGCCTGGTGGGCTATAGTCCATACAGTCACACAGAGTTGGACATGACTGAAGCAACTTAGTTTGTACCAGTGTTCTTACCTGGAAAATTTCTATGGATAGAGGAGCCTGGCAGGCTACAGTCTAGGGGGTCGCAGAGTGTTGGACACGACTGAGCATGCATCCATCAGATGTGAGAAGCCGTCACCTCTGCCATATTCTACTGGCCACACAGACCAACCCTGATACAGAATGAGAGGGAGGAAGAGGGATCATAGCAGGCCATTCTGGGGGTAACTACATCGATGTGTTTTTAGGGGTTTCAGTTTTGATTCTATCAATTAAAAGCCATTCATTAAAAGAAATTTTGTATCTCCTTTAAACCTCACTTGTCTGGTCTATAGAATAAGAATAACACATACAAAACCTGCTTCATCTTATAGTCAGATGCTCCAAGCATGCAAGTGAAAAAAGAGCAACAAGACACAAGAAGAGTAGAATCACAACATCCGGAGGTGAAGCCAGCTGTTGACTGTGGAAAGCCAGCAGAAGGGTGTTCATCCAGCGTAATTTCTAGAAGTGCAGGAAAGCCAGGAATCTCGACAGGATGAAGTTTCATGGAAGGTGCAGGCGAGGTGGAAGCAGTAGCAGACCCACACCAGGCTGTGGGCAGGAGGAAAGAAAAACTAAGCTGAAAGTCACCTTTCCACCCAGCAGAGTGAGCCCAAGGGGCCCATCCACAGAGCCAGACAAGGATGATGGTTTAAAAGTCAAGGTCATCAGATAAGAGTAACCTCCTAGTGTAATCCATAGGATTCCAGGAAGCCGTGGAGCTGTCGCATACCTCTCAAATGTCATGCGCTTAGGGTCGCCTGGCAGTGTTGCTACAGTATGGATTCCGAGTCAATAGATGTGAGGTAGGATAGCAACTCTGCATCTCTTACAATTGCTCAGATGATGTCACTGCTACTGGCCCATGGATCAAATTGAGGAACCAGGTATATACCTGCTCGTGTTAGGAACAATCGGGGTATTGCTGTGGGTCTGGAAGCCAGGAGCCACCTGGAAACATCTACTCAAACTTTCAGAATCATTTCTCTTCATTGTGCCTGCCAGCTACCCCTCAGCTAATACACTGGATAAACAAGTCTCTGTAGATTGGATTGATTATTCAGTCTTTATAAAATAGGTTTTAAAAAGTAGAGAAAGTCAAAAGACTAATCCTATACAAATAAAATCTGGTTTCAAATAAAACGCTCACTCATACAGGGTAAATAGTTCCTTCAAGGCTAAATGGTTCCCTAAATTGAACTTCCTTTTTTTAATATCACATGTCCCCTCTGTCCTTGAAACTGCTTTCCCTCAAGGGAGTATTCAATTTCTTAGAAGTCACATTTTATGATTCTTGATTCAATCTGAAGTTAAGCTAAATGTTTAAATGCATCATAAATATTGAAGCAAGACCCTCAATATTTGTATGTACACAAAAGTCAAGTATTCAAGTTGTTAAGAATAGTTAATTTGGGGTAGGTATGAAGATTACAGAAAATTTAAGCTTCTTTTTTTTGTGAAATTCTATGTATTCCAAATTCTCTACAAGTAGAGTATGTTACTTTCATACAAATAAAACATACAGTTATTGTATATCAACTAATTTTTCTGGTCAAGCCACACAGCCATCAGCATATTTTGTCACCTCCCAAGATTCAAAAATCCACGGAACATTAATTGATTTCTACTCTGCTTTAGACACAATACTAGGAACTGGGGATATGTGCACACACACATACAGAGTCCCTGTTCTTAAAGAGGGTTTAGTCCAGTCAGTGCTATATTCCAGGGTGCAGAGGAAACACAGGACAATGCTTACATCAGTCCAGCATTATACATACATCAGTCTTGGAGAACAAGTGAGAGAGTCTGCCAAGCAGAAAAGCATGGAGAAGACATTCCAGGCTAAGGGAAGGGCATGAAAGACACCTTCACTGCCTAATTCCTCAGCAAGTCTGATTTTAAAGCACATTACCGTCATTAACCGGTTAGTCCATGTCAAATCTCCAAGGCTTATTTCTGTGAACAGTAAATTTAGCTGATTAGACTTTGACGTTAATGAGAGCCCCAAGTTAACTGGATAGCTTGCCAAAAGAAAGTGTACAGAGAAACCAGGGTAAGAACCGTAAAAGACTTTAATCCCAGCCCATAAGGGCATTCTGAGACAGGCAGTCCCAGGATTTCATTCAACAGCTAGTTCCAGGAATTTATTCTCCACTGCTCCTGAGAGTCAGGTTTTTGAGGACAGCTTTAGGAAAGTCATTTTTCCTGCTGCCTCCCCATCCACAAACACGCACAGGCTCTCCTCATCACCCATCACCACCCAACATATGCGTATAACACTTACCTCCAGAGAAACCAACAGAAAGAAGATCAACTAATCAACAGACAACAGCTTCACTTCTGAAGGGGAAAAACCGACTCAAAATGATGTCCCATTAATATCGGTAGAGCAGCTTTGGTTATCCCTTCCTTCATTTATTTATTTATTCATTTAACAAGCACCTACCAGGTCCTAAGGATTGAAATCTGACTGAGACATGGTGTTTTCCCTTAGAAAGCTGCAAATCAGACCAGAGCACAGTGCAGTCAGTGCTGTGATGATGGATGGAGGACAGTGTGTTAGGGGCACAGGTATAGGGCATCTAAGTCATCCTGGGAGGACTTGTCCTGAAAAGTTGTCCGGTTCCCTGGGAGACTGCAGAGGACTACAAATTGCTCGATACAGTTGGAGCCAAGGGTGAATGTGAAGGAGTGTGGGCAATAAAGCTGAAAATATAGAAAGAAATGGGGTCACAAAAGCCTTAGATACTAAATGAAAGAGTTTGAACTTTCTCCTTGAAAGCTATGGGGAGCTATTGAAGGAGTTTAAGCAAGGAAATGGCATGATTAAAAAGATCAATATCACAGCAGTGCCGACAGATTGAAGGGAAGCCACTCGGGGAACAGGAAATGCAGTTAGGGGGCAATTGTAGGACCTAGAGATGTTTAATGAGTACAAATCAGGGGAGCTGTGTGAACAAAGCAAAAGGGAAAAATTTAAGAAATAGGGAGAAACAAGATCTTCACAACAAAGTGAGTCACCAATACCAACTCCAGGTACTGAACACACGGGGAGAAAAATTACAGGGAGAGCATGAAACTCATCTCAGAGGTTTTCCAGTTAGACTAAAAAGGTGAATGGACTGTTCACAGAGGACATTGAGCATGTAAGGTGGTTTGTTAGCTATAGACCATGAGTTCTTGAGGCCCCAATGGAAAGTTCTGGAAGGTGATGGGAGGCTTGATAGAATAGATTAGGAGGAACGTAGGGCAACTTAGAAATGAGTTTCAGATAAAGAAAGATAGGTTATCTGGGAGTCTTGACCAGGGATGTGGGTTTTATGTGGCCAATCTCAGATGTTTGAAGGATGTGGCATATCTGTGTTAGCCAAACTTATTTGACCATGAAATGCTTTTAAAGTCATGATATATTGCTGGGACATCAAAAGGAGTTCATGAAATATGATGAGTTCTATAATCAAATGGTCTTAAGGATAAATTAGTTGCTATAAAAATGATCAAAAATGTTTTATGTGTATCATTTTAGTGCCTAACAGAGAAAAATTAGAGGAACCAAATATTTTGTCTGTGTTAGTAAAAAAACAGAAGAGAAAATCACAGGAAACGGTAAAGATAGATGTCTATCTCTGCACAGGGGCCCTCCTTCCATATGCCCAGAGATTTACTGTGACCCCAATCCCACTCAGGTTAGGTAATTTCTACACACACTGTCCCAGCCTTTTCTCCAGGTTGGTATCTGCCTTTTAGTTTCCTCAAAGGAACTTAAAACTGGACAGGCAGGTTTGAATTTAGAATGAGTGGACTTTTTTTTTGGAGTTTTGTACATGAAGCTGACGGGGAAGTTCAAACTCCAGTCCTGGCCCCAGTCCCTAGCCTAAAATCCCTTCCCCACTTCCCAGCCCAAGCTTACCTCCAAAATCACCAGGGTCAGCAACAAGGCCTTTCCCACAGAAAGTCTCAATCAGTCCCCTGGAGTACATTCACTGTGTTTGGATGGGGCATTCCAGGGACCAAAGCATCCAGAACACAGCTAGATGGAGAGGTAGGGAGGGACGGCAAGGATTTCAGATCAGCCCATCTTTGTGACTCCACAAACTCCTAAACCTCAGGAGAGGAGCAGTGCAAGACGAGGGCCAGAGGGCTGTCTTCTAAGGTTCAGGATTCAGAGCAGCGACCTTCCTGCCAAGATGAAGTGTGGCGTTGAGCCCAGAAGTAAGAAAGAGCATAGTTGTTTCTCACCAGGGGCAGACTTCACCAACCAGCTATAAGAAAAGGAGTAACCATTGCTAAAAACAAGACAAGAGGACCAAGATGAAGGCACTTATGCTAAGCTCTTCATCACCAACCTGAGAATTGACTCAATCATGTAGGTACCTGCTGAGCCCCTTGAACCTGCTGCCTGCTCACTGCCTCAGATGGCAGGTAAACCTTCCAAAACCCTAGGGCTGCAGCAGCCATCATTAGGAACTTTCAGACTTTTTTGGAGCATTTCTTTTTTCCCAAACTGGGCCTGGGAGCTAGGAAGAGTTTAGACTGGGTTTGCCATAAAAACCAGACAGGGTTCAGAACTGAACTGGGCCCAACTTAGAAACCAAATTGAGTCCAAGATTAGACTAGGTCCAACTTAAGTAAGCCTGCACCCAATGTGAGGCCTCAGGTGAACAAAATCCTGTTTGAAGGCAGAGCAAGCAGGTTAACCTTATCACAGATAATCTTGAATTACAGTGGCCACAATGGAGAAATTCTAACCTAGATAAGTTTATCCATTTATGAGGTATCTTCAGGGCGTCCCTGGTGGCTCAGATGGTAAAGAATCTGCCTGCAATTCAGGAGACCTGGGTTCAATCCCTGGGTTGGGAAGATCCCCTAGAGAAGGAAATGACAACCCACTCCAGTATTCTTGTCTGGAGAATTCCATGGACAGAGGAGCCTGGCGTACTACAATTCATGGGATTTCAAAGAGTCTGACACGACTAACACATCAGACAAAAGGGGCCCTTAGTCAAGCACTACCATTAAGGGTGGAGGGAAAATCGTTTTTCCTCCTCTATAGTTTCTGATGACCAGGTTAAGAACTGCTGGGAGTAGCCACTCAGTCCAGAGCCTGCAGCCAGGATTCTGGGAAAACTGGCAGAAGCTAGCAAAGGGTGAGAGTTCTTACCAAAGTCTACTCTCCCAGATCTCTGGTACCTGATTGACAGAGGAATGTAAGATTGTCCTTTCCTTTCCAAGTTCATATTGGTAGGCAAAAAACATTTGTAAGAATTAAATCTCTGATTTGCTGCCAGGTACCTACTGGTTGTCAATTCTTTCTGTCTCAGGGACAGCTATTGTCTGCTTGTGTGTCTCATTTCATGTCCTGGGAACCTGACTTGGCAACCATCAGCTTGGGATCCCCCAAATATGACCAGGCAGAAATATGTGGCTAAGGTCCTATCAACTATTTCCAACAATTTTCTAAAAATATTAGATGAGTGTTGGCTACCATTACAGAGAGAATTTTCCTAATAAATCTGAACTAAATTTTCTCCCCAATTTCATTCAGGTTTCTATTTTAAGTGGCAAGAGCACAATTATATATCCAGAAATTCAGATTCAGAGAAAATATAAAATACTTTTAAATCTTTTTTTGTTATCATCATAAAAGCAAAGTTGGAAATAGACTGCCTATTCTTTCCAAGGACATTGAAAGCTATGATCAAACTTTGTCCAAACTATTCTTTTAATTCTTTAATGCAATTGGATGGTAAAATAGATGAAAGGAATGTGACAGTGACCTTGGTGATTTTCTTCCTAATTTATATTTTTAGTTATCTAGTTATCTCCTCCCATACCCCAGTTGGCTGAAATTCTAGTATGTGAGATAGAATTTGATTTCTGGAGCTATTGGTCTATAGTCAGTAAGTCTTCCTTTACCTTCCATCTCTTTTTCTGAGTATGTCCTCTACTTCTTTGCCTTTACTCCTGATTCTCCCATTAGGACTCCATGTTCCTAGCAGCCTCAGTGTCAGCAGTTGGAATCAAGAATTTCTTACTCCCCATTGTCACTTCCGAACTATTCTTCCCCATCTCTGCCTAAAAGATAATAATATCTCTACTCCCAGAGAATGATGAACAGAAGTTCAGGCAGGTAGCTGTCTTGGAGTGAGGTTGGCAAATAACTTCTAGACTGCCTACTCAACCTCCCAGCTTTCATATCAACTGTTCACAAACAAGCAAAATACTCCTCCACAGACTCATTTTTAATTTCCAGAAATGAAACCAACTTTCATTTTGTCAAATCATAAACCTAAGAGACCTCCTTGACTTCTCCTTCTCCCTCAGACCTCAAAACTAAACTATTCTGTTTACTTCCTATAGATATCTTGAAGCCATCTACTTTCTTCTATTTCCACATCCTTAATTAGTACAACCACCATCATCTTTAGCCTGATCAGGTGTAATATTTGTCTAAATGGTCTCGCCACTCTAATCTAGTTCTACTATCCAATCTGTTCTCCATCCAAAGACTAGAGTTTTGTTTTCAAAATACTAATCTGATAATGCCACTGCATAGAAAGCTTTTAATGGCTTCCAAGAACTTGTAGGAAAAAAATCCCAAATCTTTATCAAGGCCTTGCATTGTCCTATGTCTAATATGATAGCACCATTAGCCTATGGGCTCCAGTCACAGTGGCCTTCTCTGTGGTCTTGGAACATGTTGTGTGCTATTAACCAACTAGTCCCTCTGTCTGAAATATAAGAACATTTTCTTCCACCTCACCCTACCTTTCCTAGACCCCAAACCTCTAATTTTCACTCAAATCTCAGATTCAATCACTTCCCTAGAAAATCATCTTTGATGCTCATGGGTAGATGAGGTCAATTGCTTATATGTTCCAAGAATAATGTTTTTCCTTTAGAAGTATATAATTTTATTAATTATTATCTCCTCAAATCAATTATAAGTTCCATGAGGACAGAAATCATGCTTGGTTTTGCTAATTATTGTATCCTTAACCATTGGCCTAGTATTCAGGACATAGTAAGATTTCAATTAAATTGTTAAATTGTATAGTATAGTACATTAATTAACTTTTGCCTTATGACAAACAACCAAAAAAAACTTAGTGGTACACAGAAAAAAGCACTTTTTCATGCACTCATCTGTCTATGGGCAACCTAGGGTAGACTCAGCTAGCTGACTCCACCTTAGACCCAACTGCATTTGGCTTTAGGCTGAATGTTGCACCCTAGTCTACCTCATAAGTCTTCTGCAGGACATGATCTCGTAGAAAAGTGAAGAGCACTAAAAGAAAAATAAGTCACCTAGTCATGTCTGACTCTCTGTGACTCCATAGACTATAGCCTGCCAGGCTCCTCTGTCCATGGAATTCTCTAGCCCAGAACACTGGAGTGAGTAGCCTTTCCCTTCTCCAGGGGATCTTCCCAACCCAGAGATCGAATCTAGGTCTCCCGCATTGCACGCGGATTCTTTACCATCTGAGCCACCAGGGAAGCCCCAGGAGCAGCAGATCCAAGCCAAATCGCGAATACATCTATGGCCTCTGCTCATGTCAGGTCCACTAGCATTCCTTGGCCAAAACAAATATCATGGCCAGACCCAACACTTATGAAGAAGAGAAATATATTCCATCCAGAGGAGGGACGGGGAGCGAATATTTGTGGGGCAATAATTCAAACTATCATAGATAGAATCAGAACTTACTGTAATTCAGTTTATAAAGGGTTCAATGACATAAAGATGACACATTAATAAAGGCCAGTGGAATTCAGTGGAATTTGTTTCAAAGCTAGGGCATCATAAAAGAAAAAAGATTCATGAAAGGAGTTTCATTTCAGGTAGTCCTTGAATAATGAAAGCATTTGAACTTGTAGAGACAGAGGTACCTAGATATCTCAAGGGGATGAAACAGTCAAAGCAAAGGACTAGAGGTAGGAATGTGTGAACATATTTAAATATTGAATGGTTAGGACACAGAGAACCTATAGGGCAGTAGACAGAGAAAATGCAAAGTGATTTTATTCAGCAGTGGATGTCAGTAAATGACTTTTTTTTTAATTTATTTATTTTAATTGGAGGCTAATTACTTTACAATATTGTATTGGTTTTTGCCATACATTGACATGAATCAGTCATGGGTGTACATGTGTTCCCCATCCTCAACCCCCCTCCCACCTGACTTTTAAGCACTGGAGTTACACGGTCAGGGCTGGGCTTTGGGGCTATCAATTTAGCAGTAAGGCACGCATGAGACTTTCTGGAGGAAAAGAGATTGAATGGAGGATGAACCATTAGTAAATTCTTAGAATATTTATGAAGGTGTGACAACTGCTTGATCCAGAAAAGTATTAGTAAGAAACTGGCAATTAGTTGGCAGTAGAGAGTCAAAACCCAAAAGCATCAAAGATAATTGAGATTTTTTTTTTATTTCAGTAGACTTGTAAAAGAGTAGTAAAATTATCAGAAGTCAAAAAACTCAGAAAGAAGAAAAGACTCAGAGAAGATGAACAGTTAGTTTTTGATATATTTTCCTTGATACCTCAGCATGAGTATCAAGATGAGGATATTTGACAGGTGCAGAGATTAAAAGTGAGACTAGGCTGAAGACAGATACTCATTCTTCTATCCAAGAACCATGCATTACCAAGATCTTCTCAGGGGCCACCCCATCTTTTCACCATTGTATGTCTAGTATTAACAGGTTCCTGGTTTAGCACAGGCTCCTGGAACATACCAACTGAATGAATGCCAGGCAATGGACCGACAACGGTGAGGGAGATACGGATCATACTCTCAGGAAGTTCACAGCCTAGATTTGAGTGTTATCACCGTAGAAGTCATGCTGAAGCCATGAGCAGAAATACAATCGCCTAGAATCCTTTACCCAGTCCTAACTGGCCTAAGGCAAAATCCCCATGAATATGAACATGCAGGAGTGAAGGGGGGAGAACAAAGAGGAAGCTGGAGCCATCAAAGGAGTTAATTACAGAAAAGAAGCCATGTTAAGAGAAAATGTTATGTAGGTGAAGACTAACAATTTTTAGCAGGACAAAAAAACTAACATGTTATTTGACTTAGCAACAGCAGGCCCGTGATGCTTTTTAGGATTTGAACAGCAGGTGCAGAAATGAGATAGCAAGCTCTTAAAGAAACAATAAGTCTGTGTGAGTCAAGGCAGTACATTCGCTCTCAACTTTATAAAAAAATAAATTTATAGTAGTTGGAAAACAAGGAATAAGGTAGTAGGTCAGGAGGTTCTAAATTATTGAATTAAGATAACCCATAACCCTGCATGAATGACTAACATCCTTTTTTTTCTTTTCCCTGTTCAGTGATTTCACATTCTATGCCAGGTAAATCCCAAAATCTAATCTTGTGACTTTCTTCCTCATAACACTTCCATTGGTCACTACCTCTTAAAGTCTTAGATTCAATTTTTGCTCTAGTTCAAATGCAAAACCTGTTTTCAAAGCATTTTTATCCAGGTCTTTTCCTTATAACTCTCCAAAAATTGAATAATTTTCTATCCGCTCCTTCCATTTAAAAAAAATTATTTTCAACCAGACAACTGTTCATACTTCTACTTATTTTGTCTTATTCTTGCAATCTTGCCTTCCCCACAAGGCAATTGATCCATGAAGTCTTTATTAGTCTCCTCAAACCACTGTCTTTTTCTTTTTTCTTACTAGAAAGATACAAACATCAAAATAGTGAACAGCGGCCAGTAAGTATAGGCACACAGAGGTTTTAAAAATAATAAGCAGATGATTTGAACAACTCTGTGTTAAAAAATTGATAATCTAAATTAAATAGACAAATGTTATGTTCACCAGAACACAAAATGTTGATATAAATATCAAGAAAATATAGCACCTCAAACGGAGTAGTAACAATGCAATTAAATCTCAGACCTAGAGGATTTCTTTTCCACTGTGCCACCTGGGAATCCCCCTGAAATTGTCCCATAATTTTCTTTCTAACTGTTTCATAATTTTAATTATGGTTAGAGAAGAAGTAAAGAGATCTTAGGATACAAGTATAGCCTTGATTCCAAAACTTGTTTTTGACTGTACAAAAAAGAAAGAAAGAAAGAAAATTATGGGATAATTTCAGGGGGCTTTCCAGGTGGCACAGTGGAAAAGAATTGCTTGCCAGTGCAGGACACATAGGAGACTCGGGTTCGATCCCTGAGTCAGGAAGATCCCCTGGAGGAAGAAATGGCAACCCACTCCACTATTCTTGCCTGGAAATTTCATGGACAGAGGAACCTGGCAGGCTACAGTCCATGAGGTCTCAAAGAGTTGGACATGACTGAGCACAATTTAGATTTAGATTTAGAAAAGGATTTAGAAAAGGCAGAGGAACCAGAGAGCAAATTGCCAACATCTGTTGGATCTTCAAAAAAGCAAGAGAGTTCCAGAAAAACATCTACTTCTGCTTTATTGACTACTCCAAAGCCTTTGACCACAAACTGTGGAAAACTCTGATAAAGATGGGAATACCAGAACACCTGACCTGCCTCTTGAGAAACCTGTATGCAGGTCAGGAAGCAACAGTTAGAACTGGACATGGAACAACAGACTGGTTCCAAATAGGAAAAGGAATACGTCAAGACTGTATATTGTCACCCTGCTTATTTAACTTACATGCAGAATACATCATGAGAAACGCTGGGCTGGAGGAAGCACAAGCTGGAATCAATTGCTGGGAGAAATATCAATAACCTCAGATATGCAGATGACACCACTCTTATGGCAGAAAGTGAAAAGAACTAAAGAGGGGCTTGATGAAAGTGAAAGAGGAGAGTGAAAAAGTTGGCTTAAAGCTCAACATTCAGAAAACTAAGGTCATGGCATCTGTCCCATCACTTCATGGCAAATAGATGGGGAAACAGTGGAAACAGTGACAGACTTTATTTTGGGGGGGCTCCAAAATCACTGCAGATGGTGATTGCAGCCATGAAATTAAAAGACGCTTGCTCCTTTGAAGGAAACTTATGACCAACCTAGACAGCATATTAAAAAGCAGAGACATTACTTTGCCAACAAAGGTCCGTATAGTCAAGGCTATGGTTTTTCCAGTAGTCATGTATGGATGTGAGAGTTGGACTATAAAGGAAGCTTAGCATCGAAGAACTGATGCTTTTGAACTGTGGTGTTGGAGAAGACTCTTGAGAGTCCCTTGGACAGCAAGGAGATCCAACCAGTCCATTCTAAAGGAAATCAGTCCTGAATATTCATTGGAAGAACTGATGTTGAAGCTGAAACTCCAATACTTTGGCCACCTGATTCGAAGAACTGATTCATTTGAAGAGACCCTGATGCTGGGAAAGATTGAAGGCAGGAGGAGAAGGGGTCGACAGAGGATGAGATGGTTGGATAGCATCACTGACTCAATGGAAATGAGTTTGAGTAAATTCCAGGAGTTGGTGATGGAAAGGAAGGCCTGGCTTGCTGCAGTCCATGCGGTCGCAGAGAGTCAGACATGACTAAGTGACTGAACTGAACTGAACTGAGCACAATCACACACACACACACACACATACACACACACACACACACACAGAGGACCATTTCACTTATGAATGCAGACACCAAAGTTCTGAATAACAATTAGTCTCCCAATTCCATTTTTAAATAACAATCAGTTAAAGGTCAACTCAGACTGAAAAAAAAAAAAGATTGGATAATAGAAAAACCTACCAAATCTAATTCACCAAATCAATGATTATCTGGATTATCATGTGATTTAACCAATGATACGGGAAATAGTTGAATATTTATTACTTAAAAACTAAAATTCTATATCAACATGAAAGGAATGATCTATCAGTACAATTTCAATATATCAGCAAGCTTTTTAAAAATCAGTTTGAAAAATTAAAAGCTCTCCTCTCTACCAGAATAACCAGCTACCAAATGGAGATTCATTTACAATAGCAACATAAACTGGAATTAACCTTATAAGGAATGCCCAAGAACTCTAAGGAGTAGATATTCCATGTTGGACAGAGGGGTGTCTTAACATCTACAATTTCAAAGTCATCTCAACCAAAATTTCAGATTTTTTTTACCCTCTTCTGAGACTTTTTAAATCTTCCTCTTTGCATCACAATTGTTGTACACTTGCTTTCCTCTCCAAAACCTGAAGTCATTTGAGGATACATACATACAACAATTGTAATGCAAGGGAGAGGATTTTAGAAGTCTCAGAACAGGATTAAAAAAATCTGGAATTTTGGTTGAAAATTATATATTTGGGGAATATATATTATATATATTGCATATATATAATATATATTTGGGGAAATTATATCATTTTTAAAGATTATATATATATTACTGTTCTTTCTCTTCCTCACACACACACAAACACACAAAACCCACACATCTCTATTTTGTTTCTAAATTACTTATTTGAGTCTCTTTAAATAGCATATGAATCAAGCAATGCATCTGGCAAATTACTAGCTTGTATAATGTCCAAACAATTCCTCAATAGAAATAGAACCAGAATACTCACCAAAATTATTCAATGGTACGAAGGTTGTGTCTATTACATGAAAATTTTAAATTCTCAGGAAATTTATAAGCCCATAGACTCATAAATATTCATCCTCAAAATTGATCTCAATAATTAAATGAAGACAGAGAGAGGTTAAGTTACAATCTCACAGTCTCAAAGAAGTTGGTGAAAGAAAATACAGTATACACAATAAATCAATCAATCAGCTGTTCATTGACAACTCATACTTTTTTGCTCTTATCACGAAACCATTATTCATGGCAGGGTAAACTTAAGCAAAGTAGTATAGAACAGCCAGACCCACACAAAATTGTGAGCTCAGTAAGGTTTTCCTTTCTTTCACAAATTTCTCTTCAGTGGAATACCAGTTACTCACTTTCTGGGTAATCTTGGAACCATTACTTAACTTCTGCGACCTTGATACTTTACTTGTACATTGGAGATAATGCCTATTTATAAGGCTGTTGGAAAAATTAAAGGATTAATATAAATCCTTGCTTCATGGCAGCTGATGAAGAGCATCTTTTCTTTCTTCATCTCTTTAAGACAATATGATTTCTTAGACTCTCATGTTCTACTTCTATCAAATCAGGAAAAATATCTTGCAGTCTAACTTACTTCTTTTAATGTTTGACAAGTAAGTAAATGATTGAATAGATCTTCTGGAAACTGTACTTTTTTATTATTATTTTTTTTTTCTCACACTGTGTGGCAAGTGGGATCTTAGTTCCCAGACCAGAGAGCAAACCCATGACCCTTGCTTTGAAAGCACTACAGTCCTAACCACTGGACTGCCAGAGAAGTCTTCTAACTTACTTTCTCATGAAGCTAATTTATATCATTGCCCAAAAATATCCCTAAGTTATTTTATTCTAAAATAAAAATTATATTTGGATATATAAAAGAATTATTGGATAGGTTATTTATGTGAACTCCTTCTTTGTGTCCACATATCATACTGAAAAATATTTATTTAGATCCTAAACTCTGACACATTAGCCTTATTACAAATTTATGACAATCCAAAGGGAAGATATGGTAAAGAGAACTAGAGCCAGAGTCAGGAAAATGTGCCTCTCACACTGACTCTGCCATCGTTAATCATATCAATTAGGGTGAATCACTTAATCTCCCTAGTTACTCCTCATCTGCAGACTCATGGAGCTGAGCTGGGTGATTTCTCAGGCTCTTTACCCTAGAAATGTCTCTGTTTTTTGGTGCTTTTACAGATACTCAGTCTTCCTGAGATTTCTTTTTTCCTCGTGTATTGTAACATACAAAAAACACATACTAATACTAATACAACTTATGCCAAAAACAAAACTAATAATCCTGATACTTGTAACCTACACAAAGCTACCAAGGACCTTACCACTTCTCAGAGATTAGCTCTTGGAAATTGGAGACACAGCCTAAAAATTACAGCATTGCAGGCAGGTTGTTTACTATCTGAGCTACCATGGAAGCCCAATAAGGAAATAAGAAAACATAATTATTATGTTTATGGTTATGTTTATGAGTACACAAATGCTCAGGTATATGTAGAATAATTTTAGAGTCTTATCTCACCTGAACTATTAGAAGGAAACATAGCAGTTTCCCTCGGCGTACGTGTTAGACATAAAAAGAACCTGAAGGGTAAGAGTACCTACGTCTTGCACTTAGTGAATGGAAAAAGCTAAGCTGTCAACGTTGATACCATACGTAATTACAGCACGGCATCTCCAACCTTCACAACCTGAACATTCTAAATGATAAGACACTTAAACTATCCTAAGTTTTTCTTAATTCCCTAGTTATGGCTCTCTCTAAAGCCACAATTACCTTCTACTAACCTAACCACAGCTATCTGAAGAAAATACTTTTCATTCATTTCATTCATTTACATGCCACTTCATCTATTCAAAAGCAATTTTTTAAAAAAATTGAATCCTTCCACTTACACCCTAGATTCCAACTCTTTTACCTACTCAAGGAAATTTCTGTAGCAATTCTTCCCTAACACACATAAATTTGTCATCTTTTCTGAATAGTCCCCATCTGTATAAAAATGCTATAATTTCTCCCATGAAAATATTAACCTCTCTTGACTTCACAATCCCTCTAGTTTTTTTCTTCTCCTTGTAGAAAAATTCCCCCAAAGAACTGCCTATATGTCTTCTCTCCAATTATTCTCCTTCATTTTCTCCTGACTCCTACCCTGACCAGGCTTTGGCCATCACTGCTGCTGCTGCTGCTAAGTCGCTTCAGTCGTGTCCAACTCTGTGCAACCCCATAGACAGCAGCCCACCAGGGTCTCCCGTCCCTGGGATTCTCCAGGCAAGAACACTGGAGCGGGTTGCCATTTCCTTCTCCGATGCATGAAAATAAAAAGTGAAAGTGAAGTCGCTCAGTTGTGTCCGACTCTTAGCGACCCCATGGACCGCAGCCTATGAGGCTCCTCCATCCATGGGATTTTCCAGGCAAGAGCACTGGAGTGGGGTGCCATTGCTTTCTCCATTGGCCATCACTACTTAACCCAAAAAGCTCATGCCAAACTCAACAATTGCATTCATGCTGTTAAATCCAACAGCCAAGTTTCAGGTCTCATTTTAGACAACGTATCAGCAGCGTGGGACATAGATGGTCACTTCCTTTTCCTGGAAACAGTTTCTTCATTTAGCTTCCAGGATAATCATTATAAAAACAATAATAATGACTCATACAAGATAACACTATTCCATTTTGAAGTTCACCTGCATCTACTATGATACATCTGGTTTTCCATAAAGGTGACTACAGATAAGTTTAGCTTTGATATGGTGAAGGCTGAAGCTGTAATACTCTGGCCACCTGATGCAAAGAGCCAACTCATTGGAAAAGGCCCTGATGCTGGGGAAGAGTGAAGACAGGAGACAAAGGAGGCAACAGAGGAAGAGATGGCTGGATGGCATCACTGACTCAATGGACACGAGTTTGAGCAAGCTCTGGGAGATGGTAAAGGACAGGGAAGCGTGGCGCGCTGCAGTCCATGGGGTCGCGAAGAGTTGGACACGACTGAGTGACTGAGCAGCAACAGCTAGCCCTCCATCTTATTAGTCGTCTGCAAGATTACTGTAACTCCTCCTGGGATGGAGTCCTGTGATTTACCACCTTCACTAGAGCACAGGGTGGGAGTTGGGAGGTGGAGGGCAATGTCAGAGGTTTCCACTTGGCTTTTCTTAACAGAACACCTTGTATTCCACAGGTGAGGGAATCAAAGTGATATTTCTGCCAGCTGCAGGGTATAGTTACATGATCAGATCCACAAGAACTGAAGGAATGACCCCAGATGGGGGTGGGTTGGCCTTGTTGTGAGTTGAATGGAGGCCAGGACTCTGCTTGTTTCCCTGCCTTTTTGTTGAGCAGGGTGCCGTGACAGCATTTCGAGGTCACTGGTATTAGCACTGGCTCAGCTTCCTTTTTCAATAATCCTCACAAGGTCTGAGCATTTCCCCAACCCCAGCACACAGTGCATTGGTAAATGGCTCTACAGCCCTTTAGTAATAAATTGGTGAGAAAAAATAAATAAGTAAAAGCTTCTGGAAATAATATTTTAGCAATACATAGTCCTTCCTCATGGAGACTAGCCTCATCTTGGATTTGAAGCAGTTGACTTCAATCTTCTACTTACGAAGTCTTAATAATGTGGTTTTATAATTCAAGCAATCCTCTTATTGACTGCCCATCTCTATTGACCCTAGGAAGCCATGGTCCATCAGCCATTGCCACAGAGCTCCATAACATCAAGGCCTCCTGGTTGCTATCCAGCTATGCTTCCCATTCTAGTAATTTTTACCACTTTGTCTCTGGTAGATAAGCGCCATCACTGGGCCTCTTTTGTCCTAGAATCCTATCATCCCACTGACACTACAGAGTTAGTTCAACAATAGCACCTCCTACTGTCAACTTGCTTACAGAGGACTACCTTCACTGAGTTTCTGGGTGATGCCAATGCCCCCTCCCCACCCCACCCCCAGGCTCCCTGCCCCGCACCAGTGCATTCTTCAATGCTTAAGTGAAGGACGTGTCCCCTGCCTTCAAGGGGAATATAGTCAGCTGCTTACGCTATAAATGTATGCTAGCATGGCCACCTCTCTGCACTTTCTGATCCTTTGCTCAGTGATCTAACAAGGCAATTGCAACAGCAGCCTGGATCACTGCGGTCCATGGGGTCACAAAGAGTGGGACATGACCTAGCAGTGAAACAACCACCACCTCTTCACTATCGCTGTCATCTCCATGGTTTTAAGGAGTGAAAAGCACAGCACATTAGGGCCAGATCCAAGTGTTACTGTCAGTAGCTTAAAACCTCAGTCATGATATGTTAAACTCCATAGCAACAAACTCTTCTCTATCCAGTCTTATATTTTGCCCCTGCTTCTAACATTCACTATTCCCATACATGCTCTCCCATTCCCTGTCAGTATTAGCCATGTACTTTGCCAACAAAGGTCCGTCTATTCAAGGCTGTGGTTTTTCCATTGGTCATGTATGGATGTGAGAGTTGGACTATAAAGAAAGCTCAGAGCAGAAGAATTGATGCTTTTGAACTGTGGTGTTGGAGAAGACTCTTGAGAGTCCCTTGGACTGCAAGGAGATCCAACCAGTCCATCCTAAAGATCAGTCCTGAATATTTATTGGAAGGACCGATGCTAAAGCTGAAGCTCCAATACTTTGGCCACCTGATGCAAAGAACTGACTCATTGGAGAAGACCCTGAAGCTGGCAAAGATTGAAGGCAGGAGAAGAGGGGGATGACAGAGGATGAGATGGTTGGATGCATCACCGATTCGAAGGACATGAGTTTGAGCAAGCTCCAGGAGCTGGTGATGGACAGGGAAGCCTGGCGTGCTGCAGTCCATGGGGTCTCAAAGAGTCAGACACGACTGAGTGACTGAACTGAACTGAGTCAAGGATTTGGATACAAGCAGTTTCCTTGGGAAGTAATTCTAGAACGAAAGTTAATGAGATAGGGAATTTTGACAGAGATGGAGGAAATCACATCAACAGAATGTTAAAGTGAAGGATTTCACAGTGAACAACTGACATTCACTGGAAAACTATAGAATGCACCTCTGAATTATACCACGAAGGAGCAAAGAAGTTAAGGTATTTATCCACAAAATCCTGACCTTCACCATTGTTAACTGAGAGGAGTGACTCTCAGCTCCCTTCATCCCCAGGCACAGGTCAAACAGGCTCCCGCAATCGGTTAGCCAGAAGTGGGTTTGTATAACCTTGAGATCCAGGTGGGCTGAGGAAAAATGGTGGGGCACTGATAGGACCTACTCCATATGCTACCATACTCTGAAAACCTGCCTCTCCATCCTTAGAAAGAAGGAGGCTATTATTAATATAGTATCCAGAGCATTAACCAAGGAACTGTGGGTGGAATGGAGAAAGGGACAGTTTTGAAAGGTCTTAACGAAAAGGAGTTCACAGGACTCACTGACTGATAGAAAATGGGGATTAGATGAATAGAGGAACAAAGATATAGTTAACGTCTTTTCCCTCCTTTTAGATATGAAAGTTAAGTACTTAATAGCAGTCAAGTGAAAGAAATCATACACATCTTCATAAAAATCTATGAAATCCTCATACTGAATTTTAAACTAAACTCCTCAGATTAATTTGATACTTACCAAAGTTTGAGAACCAAGGCCTAATAGGACAATACTAGAATTCCTTCTTAAGAGATCTGGGTGTCTTTAACCATTCTACAGGTATCAATACCCAGAACATTGTCTATTTTAGGTGTTCAGTTTCAATATGGAAATTTACAAAGTCATATTAGCATTCTCCAAAAAGTTTAACTGTACATATCTCAGACTTCCTGTAACTACCTTGGCACATCACCAAATGGTGTGTTAACCATTGTCAGACATCATTCTGAGCAGAAACTTCCAGCAAAAGGAGCGGAACTGGGAGAAACATTGAAAAGCAAAAAAAAAAAAAAACAAGCTAAAGCAAAAAATCCAAGTGCCAAAATATAAATGATTCTTACTCTGTCTCTAATAAGCACTGGATGAATATCAATTATATCAACTGAGGCAGCTCCAGGACGAAGCAGGATGGATTCATGATTGGACACTCAAACTTAAGAATTGCCTCATGTTAAATTCATAATATGGTACAACCTGGTTGCCCTGTCACTAACACAAACACATTCCTTCCACCGGAGAGACTGACTTAATGCACCATTCAACAGAAGACTGTATCTCTGTCAACTTTGCATGAGGATTTCTTGTAGCAAAAACGTAACATAAAGAGGCCACTTTTCCTCCAGCTTCCTAATTACTGAAAATGTTAAAAAAAAAAAAAAAAAATACCATTAAATTTCAGCAGAAATAAAAACTGTAGGTTCAGTATGAGAGAAGTTACTGACATTTTAGGGATAGGGATGGTAAAATATACATCCTGGAAAGATCTTTGAGAAAAGTAAAAACAAATATTTATTTCTGGCTGGTTTGGTACAGTTTAATGCATTCCACAAATATTTACAGTGTATCTATTTTATATTTGACTGGCACTTTCTCTGAATACTGGAGACATAGCAGTGAACAAAGTATGTCCTGTGAAAACCACAGTGGTCAATATTTAACAACCAGCTCTCCAGAGGAAATTGTTCTGACCTGTAAACTTCACTGATTCCTATAGTGTAAATACTCCAATTGTGGTTGACTTCAATCTGCTTACATGACATAACCAAGGAGCTGGGAAGTGACGCACACAACCAGCTTTCAGAAGCCAGTAGGAGCTAGTTCCAGCACACCTCTGGAACACAGGGACAATGGGCTCTCTCCCCAAAAAAGCTGAATTATGTAGAACACATAAGTTCTAAAAAACACTGTATCTTTTTATTCTATATGGCTTCCCTGGTGGCTCAGATGGTAAAGAGCCTGCCTGCAATGCAGGAGAACCGGGTTTGATTCAGGGGTTGGGAAGATCCCCTGGAGAAGGGAATGGCAATCCACTCCAGTATTCTTGCCTGGAGAATTCCATGGACAGAAGAGCTTGGCGGGCTACAGTCCACGGAATTGCAGAGTCGGACACAACTGAGCGACCAACAGATTTTATTATATATTCTATTCTTCTCTTCAAGGTTTTCCAAACACATTAGCCCAGTAAAAGTCCCATAGTAAAGATTTACTTAGAATGACCTAATCAGCTTTTCTCAAAATGATATGACCATAGAACCAGCTTGCCAGCCTGGATAATCTTTAAACTATATGATCAGCCCTTGAAGTCAGTCCATCTGACTGTGAAGGACTTAAAGGTAAGAATCTCAAAATCCTCAGACCAGCAAGGGCAGGCATACCTTAATGCAGCCAAAATAACTTTCCCCAAAGCAATTATGTACTCCAAAGACAGGGAAAGTCTGCTCCAGATATGAGTTGGTTCTCATCACCAAGACTTGTTTTAGTCACCATATACTTCTCTATTTCTCAGTGATTCGGGGAACTGTCAGATTATATCTTCATTTGTGATGTACACAAAACCATTTTAATTCCTTCTTCTAAATTCTTCCTTGTCATCCATTTAAGGCTGATACAATTTTTAAAGAAGAAATTAAAAGTCACACGAAACCAGTAGTTTTAGTTGATAATAACTCGACAATAAAAACATGAGCAACCAAAACTTAGACTTCAAAACTATTGATTAGGGGTGGGAGGTGGGAAGGAGGTTCAGGAGGGAGGGGACACATGTATGCCTATGGCTGATTCATGTTGATTTATGACAGAAACCAACACAATATTGTAAAGCAATTATCCTCCAATTAAAAAAAATATATATATATATTGATTAAAAGACCATGATTGGACCAATAATTGAGCCAATTGTCCAAGCAGCACTGATAACTGAAAAATTATAATAATTCAGTTATACTTTTCTGACAAAATTATGAAGATATTTGAACACTGTTTTTCTTTTAACTTCATATATATGTATTTAAAATATGAGACCCAGAGCAATGAGGTACACTAGAAAATATCTAGCAGTGATTTTGTGTTGCAGGTTTAGAATATGTACAATTTTGAAAACCCATATTCTATCAAATAATGCCACTTTCTATCTGAAGCTTTAAGAAAATTACAGAATGTTGAAAGCTTCTTGGCTAATAATATTTCTACCTACCTACCTATCTGAGTTTTGCTACAGGATCAAGATGCTAAAAGATACAATATGTTTACATACACTCATGAAAATATTTCTAGATGTTTTTAATAGGATTTTTTGCATATATTTAGTTTTTTTAGGAAACAGTCCTATATATAATTTATGGAAATTGTGATGATTAAGCCTTGGACACTAGAAAATGAGATTTCAAGAACAACCTGGATAAGTGATAAAACATGATGCTAAATCAAACAATATTTGAATTTAATTCAGTAATTTTTTACCAAGAACATGCTACAAAAGAGGGTCTGTGCATGACAAGGAGGAAATCAGTCCTACATGTCAAGAGTTCAAGTCTGTCAGAAGCCAAAGTGTTTTGAAATATCTTGATGATAATTTTTCCGAGGGGAACAGTGACAATGAAATAAATATTTGCCATATAAAATAATCTTTAAAATTTTTTGGTTAAATTAAAGAAAATCCATACAAATTTGGCTTTACCACACTGATGAGTTTATGCTGAAGAGTTATTGACTCTACTCACACAATTTTTGTTAACTTATGAAGTCACTGCCTAGAATAGAACTTACCAAATATTATAGAATGCTGACCTCATCCATCTTGGCAATGATAGTTATCCTGCAAAATCTGTTGAAACTACTGATTGCAGCCTTCCTAGATTCTGTTTAAAAGGTTTTCTGTTGTGAAATAGATGAATTTGAATGAAATATTCCTCCTATGCTTTCTGACCATTTTTTTCCTTATAAAAATGAAATTTGTTATCTGCCTCCTCTTTGGTTGCTAGGATAAAATGTCTCCTTAAGGTTGCTAATAGTAGTAGCAACAACAGCTGGTGAATCCAATTTGCATTTAAATGAACAATTCACAACTCTGTCCTTCAAGTCTTGGATGCTCCTGATGGATTCTCTGAGCACAGATGCAATAGTAGCTGCAAGATGGATATGCAGTCAACAGTACAATCTAAAAGCTGCATCTGTCAAAGGATCAGTCACTCTATGAAGGGCCACTGATATATATTCACCACCCTTTTGAAAAACAAAGTCATCCCAAATCTAATGTGAGATTTCCATGCCAGCACCTCTTCTTATATTTCAAGTCGTTTGAAGGTTAAATCCAGCAAAACTAGGAGAGACATGAGTTATTTTACCAAGTAAAAAGAGCTACCAACAATCCTTTATCCTGGTTAAGATATGAAACATATGATTATAGTGTTGCCCTGTACCCTTGGGTCCGAGAAATTTCAGAATCTGGACCAACTTGTTAGCATTGTTTAGTGGTAACAGTGAGACTGATGATTTGTACCTAATCTTTGTGAGACCCCTGAAGTTCTCTGTCATTGGTGTTGCCAGTAGTGACAGACAGGTTTCAATGACTGAAGGACATTCCTAGGATCCAACGTGACATTATTTTCCAATTTAGAGTTTTCCAAGAAAAACATACAATGTGGCAATTATTAAAGTGCCCCTGGTGCTGGTTACGGGCTTCCCAGGTCGCTCCAGGGTAAAGAATCTACATACCAATGATGGAGTCACAAAGCAGGTTTGGTCCCTAGGTCAGGAAGGTTCCCTGGAGGAGGAAATTGCAACCCACTCCAGTATTCTTGCCTGGGAAATCCTATTGTCAGAGGAGCCTGGTGAGCTACAGTCCGTGGGGTCACAAAGAGTTGGACATGACTAAGCAGCTAAGTGCACACACAGCCTTTACAGAGGCATGACAATTGGAGCTCCTGGCAGCCACTATGGATTCCTATCGGTGAGATAGCTATGGACTGTGAAGTATATTCTTACTTTACTCCTTATTTTTAAAGTTCTTCTTAATAATCACCCTTAAAAGCAATCACCTTTTTATGATCACAAATTATTACCTGCTTATGGTTGTGGTTTAGTTGCTAAGTAATGTCTGATTCTTTGCAACCCCATAGACTATAGCCCACCACAAAATTCCTCTGTCCATGGAATTTTCCAGGCAAGAATACCAGAGTGGGTTGCCATTTCCTTCTGCAGGGGATCTTCCCCACCCAGGGATTGAACCTGGGTCTCCTGCACTGCAGGTGGATTATTTACCAACTGAGCCACCACGGAAGTCCAACTTATCAAAAAACTTAAAGACAATAAAAAATTCTACTGAACAAAATTGCAGTTACTCATAATCTTACAATTGAGAAATAACTATTCTTAACAGTTTGGGTCCTTCTCGGCCAGATTTTCTCTTTGCTTTACTGGGATCCGTGTGCTCATGAGAATTTTGTATTCTGCTTTTCAGGTCACCTTGATAACACTAGCGTAACTCCCTTAGTAATGTCATTTTACTGGCTACATAATAACAACACATGGATATCACATTATCACAAAAAGAAGTGTATAGTTGAAATTTTCATTTATTTTCATTTCTTTCTCATCAATTTAAAGACAAACAAATAACATAAGAGTTGTGAGTTTAAGTTTCATTCAGCATCTCACTGAGGACTATAGCCTGGGAGACAACTCTGAATAACTGTCAGAGCTGTCTTAATTTCCAAAGAGATAATACCTGTGTTTACAGTCACAAAAACTGTTGGATCACTTTACTAGTCCTGTCATATATGTTGGAAGTATTTATTCCTTCTTCACCATATCTATTGGAATCCTTTCTTTTTTGCCTTTTATGTTTTTGGCTTATAGGCATTTTATGGTTTTATATAATCAAATTTATCATTCCTCTCTGATTTCTTGCACTACTTTTGCTTGAAAAAACTTTTCTCCTACAGACTTTTGATAATATAATAATTTCTATTTTTCCCTAGACTTTCTACAGTCTGAGTTTTTATATTAAAAAGCATTTTAAATATTTCCCCAAATCATAAACTCATTTTTTGTAGTACCATTTATTGAAAGACTTTAACATATGTTAATATATGTATTATAATGTACACTGTGGGAAAATATCTTCCCTGGATTTTTCAGTGTTCTTGCAAAGTTCTGGCCTCCTGAGTGATGGAAATGGATACACCATAAAAACTGAGATTATTTTGTTTTACTTCACCAGTAAAAAAGTTGCTTTTCACTTGTATCTCTTGCTTTTCACTGAGTATCAGATATTTGGCTCTTTACCTCCTTAATGGTGGAACTTATTGCTCACGTGCAGAGGATTGTAAACTTTTATCCTTAAAAAGTTTCCATTCCAGGCTAGGCAGCTGAATTAAAGGAAAGGGAGACAGAGTAACGCCTAGACCTCTGAAGGGATTTAGAACAGTTATCTTCCCATGTATTTACATTTCAAAACACAGAGTCAGAATCAAGGCTGTAAATTTCAGAACAGGTCTTAAAATCCCTAAAAGAGATGTATTTGCCTTCCAGGGGTAAGAACCTAGTATCCTTCCCCCTCCTTCAGGAGAAAGGGCAGATATAGCCCCTTTCTGTGTGGGGGAGAAATTCACAGTTCTGGATCCTCAGACAGCACACAATCCCACAGCACGTGTAGGATTTATTCATCTACCTCTCAGCATGTCATTTGTGGGTTCAGGCCCTGCAAGGGGACTGACTCTGGGAACAATTTCAACTGTGAGTGAAAAAAACCCTCTGATATCTGAGGGAGTACCTGCACATCTCTCTCTCTCTCTCTCATTTGACTATATTTTCTATCATTCTTGATAATACTATAAAATAACCTTATCTTTAGTCTTTTTTTAACATAATTTTTACAGGTTTTCACCTGACAGATTTAAGTTTCTTAACTTTCCAATCACATCCACTGGATATAATCATTAAGTACTATTTTGCATTTTTCAGCACTGAAATTTCTAAAATACATTTAATGGTAAAAATGATTGTCTAACTACAGAACTAAATTTTTTTTCTTGTTGATCTAGTCATGTATCAAATATATTCATCATGAGAATTTGTAGTTACCAAGTACAAGAATGCCAAATCTTGGAAAATGACATAATCACAACCACAACCTAGTAAAGGAGAGAGTAACTTCCCCAAAAAACTCAAAAACTTATATACATCTCTACATCAGCTGCAGACTTCAGGCATTAGAGAAATGAGATAGCAAATGATCAAGAAATTGGTAGATAGAAGTTTCTTGGGTCTCTGCTCTAAAAAACAATCTATATAGTTTAGTACATTTATAGACTTCAAAATGTGTGTGTAGTCAGTTGTTCAGTCACATCCAACTCTTTGCAACCCCATGAATTATAGCCTACCAGGCTCCTCCATCCATGAGATTCTCCAGGCAAGAATACTGGAGTGGGTTGCCATGCCATCCTCCAGGGGATCTTCCCGAACCAGGGATTGAACCAGGGCTTTCTGCATTGCAGGTGGATTCTCTACCATCTGAGCCACCAGGGAAGGGGCAGACTTCAAAATAATTTTTTTCATTTTAATTTTAGTTTCATTTTTTTAATTAGTGAATTTTAAAAAATTAAAATTATACATTTAAAAAAGAGAAACAATATTTATTTATTTATTTATTTTACTAATTTAAAACTCATGTCAAGGCATATACAGTATGGTGAAGAGTCTAACAAAACTCGGATGTGGCAAAGAAAAAATTTCTTCCCTATGCAAGTACTGTACCATGATTCAACCTTTCGGAAGGCCTAGGGACCTTGGGAATATAGTCTCTGAAGTTTAAAGATTATTGGTCAATGTGAATTATTTCTGATTTTTTGAGGTTGTTCCTATCATATGAGGACTTATAGTGGAGACTACATAAAACATATTAAAGTACCTAGCAGAATTTGTGGACCAAGTAAAATACACAATAAGCAATAATCCCCTATTATTGTGGTGTTTGTGTGTGTGTGTGTGTGTGTGTGTGTGTGTGTGACTTGAATTAAACTTTTGGTTTTACTAAACTTGGACTCACTTTATGGTACAAATAAATAATCTATAATTTTTCCAAAAATAAGTTGTGAAATTTTTACATTCAGCTGTTAAGAATTCTAATTTTGGCAGTTATCAAGCAAAATATAATTTTTCATGAATAGCAACCAGTTTGTATTTGTCACAGAGTGCAAAATTAAAACATCAGATCCCTCATAGAAATATGTGCAAAATAACATTGATATAATGATTAATAGATTTCCTTTTAAAATCCATGTAGACTTTATACCTATTATACCTAAAATTGTGATTTTTGAAATTTAAAATAATCTCAAAAGCTATTCTAGGGTTCTTATATTTGCCATATATATGTACCTATATTTAGAATGAATTGGCACAAGGCAAATGGACCGGTGGATAGATAGATAGGGGAAGAAAGAAAGAAATCAAAGAAGGAAGTGAACAAAGAAATTTTTCTGTGATACTTTTATAAACAAAAACTGTCATTTCTTGGAATCTAAATTATTGCAAAGCTGAGGTTAGTTTTAAAAAGTCACTCATGATCTAGCATATAAATCAAACAGTTATCCACTTACTGCCCATTTCACCAACATTTTCCATCTTATCAAGGATTGATTTACCACAAACTTCCAGGAGGAAAATTTGCTGCCCAGTCTAATACAAGTATTTCTGTTTTCTAAAACTTGGATATTCTACTGGGAAAATTTGAGAATAAAAGTTAATAAAGCCAGTTCTTCTAGAATGCTTGTTTTGAAAGTGCAAATGTGTTCCAAGGTAATTGACATATTAGGGAATCAGTTCAGTCCAGTTCAGTTGCTCAGTTGTGTCTGACTCTTTTTAACCCCATGGACTGCAGCATGCCAGGCTTCCCTGTCCATCACCAATTCCCAGAGCTTGCTCAAACTCATGTCCATCGAGTCAGTGATGCCATCCAATCCTCTATCGTCCCCTTCTCCTGCCTTTAATCTTTCTCAGCATCAGGGTCTTTTCTAATGAGTCAGTTCTTCAAATCAGGTGGCCAAAGTATTGGAGTTTCAGCTTCAGCATCAGTCCTTCCAATGAATATTCAGGACTGATTTCCTTTAGGATGGACTATTTGGATCTCCTTACAGTCCAAGGGACTCTCAAGAGTTTTCCCCAACACCACAGTTCAAAAGCATTAATTTTTTTTTCTTGCAATTTAACACATACATTAACAGAGGTAGTAGATGTTTAAGATGTTTCCATGAATGTGTTTTGTGTATTCTGACTCATTTCAGTTCAGTTTGGTGTAATTTTTTTTCCTCTGCAGATAAAATCATACCTAAATAAATGTGAAATTCTCATTATGCCCCAAAATTTCACACAAAACACATTCATGCAAACACCTTAAATATCTACTACCTCTGTTAAAGTATGTGTTAAATTGCAAGAAAAAAAGATTGGTAAGCATATGAATTGAAGACCAAATAAAAGAAAATCAGAAACAATCTTCCTGACAGTCAAAGAGAAAGCACTATCTAAAAAATATACAAAGACCTTCAGCCTGAAAGTGACTCTGAAATTGACCTCTCAAATCATAACTTTTAAACACAGTGGGGTCGTCAGCAGTTTCAAACATGGCTAAGACTCCCAAAGCCTTCAACTGTTGGATGAAACCAGAAGTAAAATAAGAAAGGCACAAAAAAAGTTTCCATTAGTGATACAGAATTTAATTGAAAGAAAAGACTATACTTGAGACCAAATTTTTAAGAAGCAGGTGTCTATTCTATATATGCCTAGAAAGACCAATACCTCAAAGGTAGAGAAGCATGCCCTTGGGTTTAAGGTTGTAAATCGTATAACTCTGATGTTTGGCTCAAGGCCAATAAACCATACTTACCCAAACTTTCCATCTGACTTCAGATTCAGTCCTGCCACAGTTCCCAACAACTCACTAGTCTCAACCCTTCTGATGTCCACTTCCACATACACACTTAAAAATATTAATTGAATGAATAAACTCCTCCAGAAAATGCTTGCTCCTTGGAAGAAAAGCAATGACCAGCCTAGACAGCATATTAAAAAGCAGAGACATTATTTTGCTGACAAAGATCTGCCTAGTCAAAGCTATGGTTTTTCCCCTAGCCATGTACAGATGTGAGAGTTGGACTATAAAGAAAGCTGAGCGCCAAAGAATTGATGCTTTTGAACTGTGGTGTTGGAGAAGACTCTTGAGAGTCCCTTGGACTGCAAGGAGATCCAACCAGTTCATCCTAAAGGAAATCAGTCCTGAATATTCATCGGAAGGACTGACACTGAAGCTGAAGTTCCAATAATTTGGCCACCTGATGTGAAGAACTGACTCATTAGAAAAGTCCGTGACACTGGGAAAGATTGAAGGCAGGAGGAGAAGGGGATGACAGAGGATGAGATGGTTGGATGGCATCACTGATTCAATGGACATGAATTTGAACAAGTTCTGGGAGTTGTGATGGACAGGGAAGCCTGACGTGCTGCAGTCCATGGGGTCACAAGGAGTCAGATACGACTGAGTGACTAAGCTGAGAAAATGTTTATCATACAATGTTTTAGATCTTGGGTTAAGTTTTGGGAGTATACCTAAGAACATATGATCTTTTGGGGGCAGACATTTAATTAGATAATCATCATAATAGCAATCATTAGCATGTTGACAATTTGTGTTGGATGATGCATTATCAAAATCCACCTTGACAGCAACTCTATGAAGTTGATACTATTGTATTATTATCCCCAATTCACAGAAGAGGAAACTGAGATTCATCAAGGATAAGCAATTTGTCCAGAGTTACTCAGCCAATCAAAGGCAGAAGTTTAATCACATGTGTTCTAAATACTCTCTACAGAGGCAGGAAACACCCACCTTTCCCTAGGGAGCTGGGACAGATTGTACTAAGAATCGACACTTAATCTGCATCTCAAAGAATGAGTCAAGCGTTTCCAGAAAGAAAGAGGTGAAGGCATGCTGGGAGGAAGAAAAAGCAGAATCAAGTGTGTGAGAGAGTAGGGCATATTTATTGCAGGGCAAAGAGTCAGAGGAGCTGAAGTGCTAAGTCACACTGAAAGGAAGCAAAAGAAATAGGTTGGGATCAAACTGAGAAAGTCTGTGTTCATGTACAGCCATGGTGGATTCAAGTCAAGGTATGGCAAAACCAATACAATGTTGTAAAGTAAGATAAATAAATAAATTAATTATTAAAAAATAAAGAAAGTCCCGTGTTAATTCTAATCTGATGAAAGGAAAGCCAGTGGTAGTTTTGGTCTAACAACAACAACAACAAAATATTCCAGGTAACTTATCTCTTAAAACACTAGGTCCAGATAGCTCAGCAGGTAAAGAATCTGCCTACAATGCAGGAGACCCAGGACATGTGGGTTCGATCCCCAGGTCAGGAAGATTCCTTGGAGGAGGGCATAGCAACGCACTTCAGTTATCTTGCCTGGGAAATCCCATGGACAAGAGGAGCCTGGTGGGCTACAGTTCAAAGGATCGCAAAGAGCTGGACACGACTGAGCAACTGGCATAGCACAGCACATAGATTCTACCACAGAAAAGCAAAAGTGTCAGCCTTATTAAAACACATGGACAATCAAAGACAAAATGCTAGAGATTCCTACTTACTAATAAGCCAACTGCTGTCTTCCTCTTCCCTTGACTTCCTTTCCTGGACACATTGGTCCCAGACAAACAGGTGTGGCCTAGCATGGTGGGTGTCCACCTCAGCACAGGAGAGCCACGGGAGCCCAGAGCTAGATTTTGCAGTAAGATCGGGGTGAGATGAGCATCCACACAGGAAGGCAGGCCAGGGAGGGCTGTCAGCACTCAAGCGGGGTGAGCAGACATCCATGGGAAGCAACCTTGTACGTGGTGTAGAAAACTGAGCATTTCCATGGAGACATAGTCCCCGGCAAGATACGACAGCTTAGAAGGGTAAAAAGGACCCATAGAGGCAGATGCCTGGCCCAGGATGTCAAAGGCCAAGCAGAACGAGCAGGGTGTAAGCTGGGGAAGCGTGGCCTGAGGTGGGGAACTGGAGCCTGAGTTGGGTGAGGAGGAGGTCCGGGTGTGGGGCTGATTCAGTTCAGAGCCTGGGGTGGGGGTGGGGGGCAGGTGAGGAAGGCTTCTGGATGGAAAGTGGCCCAGCGTGGAGCATGAGGGCCCAGATGGAGTAAAGAGGATGCTTGTATGGGAGAGGCAGCCAGGGCAGCAGTGTAGCATGGGGACTTAAAACCTGAATGAAGTGAGGACAACATCTCCAAGAGGAAATGGACTGGATCAATGATGGGAGGGAATTACATACATACAGTTTAATCAATCAATAAATATATGAAGCGTGACGGGACAGGTTTTCCGCTGCCAGAGAATGGTGTTACCAGTATAGAAAGAAACCCTGTGGTGTTGATTGGAATCAAACGCTCCAGTGTAAACTCAGTGTTTTACAAAACTGTCTATAGGATACAGAAATAAATACAGATGTAAGTGTGTGTATGTGTTTTTGTGTGGAGGGGTGTATGTGTAATTCCCATCTCTGTCCATGAAGATGCCATGGTAAGGGCAAAATCAATATGCACACCAAAGACCCAACCTTCCTTTCTGAAGACCTTTATCCACTGGAAACAGGACTTCTTTGAAGAATTAGCTGATTTCAAGGCTGAGGAAGAAAAGGTAGAAGATGAGCCTAGAATATTTTGTGTGTCCAAAAGTGAGGGAGTATTAAAAAATGATGAGGACCTGTCAAAAGCCAGATTGAAGGACTTCTACTGGACAAGTCAGGGGTAATTTGAATGTCAAAATAAATACATAGGAGCAGATTATAATCAATTAAACAGAACTGTAGGGAATGGACCACTCAGGTAGGGGATGATGACAAAGGAGGAGACTATATGTGTACTTTCCTCTCAGTTTTGCTGTGTACTTAAAACTTAAAAAAAAAAAACAACTTTAAAAATAAAATTGAAAATCATGAGTCCATATTCATGTAAGTAATTAAATAAATAAACAAGTAACTGAAACTGATGAGAAAGGGGATTTTACAGTCTCAAAACCCTTTACCACAGGGAAAAAAAGTTGTTATTATCTGCAAAGAGTAAAAGAGTAACTTCACAGTGAACAACACAAGTAGACACCACCTTACTGAAGCAATTAATGTGAACACCACTAACAAGAGGACAAAATGAAACCATGCTCCGTCTGATAAAATGCAAAGAAAAGAATGCAGCATCACTTTTGCGGTATTTCTGCCAAAGATGCACAACTTGAATCTAAAGATAAGGAAATATTAGACAAGCCCAATGGAAGGACATTCTCTAGAGTAACTGGTCTGTGATATTCCAAAGTGTTAGGATCCTCAGTAAAGGAAAGACTGAGATGTTCCAGATTGCAGGAGAAGGCAGTGGCACCCCACTCCAGTACTCTTGCCTAGAAAATCCCGTGGACAGAGGAGCCTGGTAGGCTGCAGTCCATGGGGTTGCTAAGAGTCGGACACGACTGAGCAACTTCATTTTCACTTTTCACTTTCACACATTGGAGAAGGAAATGGCAACCCACTCCAGTGTTTTTGCCTGGAGAATCCCAGGGACGGGGGAACCTGGTGGGCTGCCGTCTATGGGATCACACAGAGTCAGACTTAGCAGCAGCAGCAGCAAAGAGATAAGACAACTAAATGCAACAAGTGATTTTGAGCTGCAGCCTTTAGCTATGAAGGCTATTACTGCCATGTGGTCTGAGAATGAGATGGGAGTAAGGTATCGATGCTCATTTCCTGATTTGGAGGGTTGTATTGTGGTTATGTCTTCGTCTGTAGGAAATGCACATTAAAGTAATTGGGATGCTGAAGACGATCAGCAATCTACTCAGAACAAAGACAGGAAAAAAGTTCTCTGTTGGATTACTTACTGTAATCTAACCTTTTGGTGGTGGGAATGTTTCTTTTAAGTAAAGAGGCTCTCAAACAAATAATATCACACTGATGTCAGTTCTCCACAACTCAGATTGAACTTGAATGGAATAAAAGTGAATCTTCATCTTTTAACCCCTGGCAATATACTGCTTCCCTCCGTTACATACTAAACATCACATTCATTCTTATTTAACACACATCCTTAGCAAGTTATACTTGGTTTCAGTCTTTCCTGCCAATTACTTATTACATCACCGCTGTTGAGACTGAATATCAAAGAGTGCCAGGAATATACCTGGGAAAAGAAAAAACAAACAAAGAACAGTGAGTTTATTTAGCTTGTACAGTAAGGAAGGCTGCAAGCCCTTGGGAAGCCCAGGAGCATCTTAGCAGGGGAAGCTGAGAAAAGATTCTTATGAGGTTTGAGCTCATGCTGGAGGATTCTAAGGAGAAGTTGAGGAAGCAAGGACCAGTTCTGGACTGGAAGCTCTCAAGGAGCTAGGGAAGTTCAGTGGTTGGGAGTCTTAAAACTTTTCCTCTAGGAGGTGGGAAGATTAATCAGTCTAGAGTTGCCGTTGTAAAGCAACTACACCCTTTCACGTTAGCACAAAGAGAGGGGTGTTTACTCATTTCTGTGGTCACACACGGGCCTTGTCTATGGCTTGTTCTCAGTATTGTTTATGTTCTACTGAGAGTACTGTGGTCTGATGGTCAGCAAGGCCATTTTTCAATTTCTCACCAAAGGACTAGAATAAGGAGATAAGTGGTACTAGAAGGGCAGACACAGTGTTAACAGAGGAAGTAATCACTGACTACCTGTTATTATGGGAAGTGTCAAAAATTAAAAAGAAAACATGAAACAGCGATAATCATCGTCATCAGCTAAGGCTTTACACGTGCCAAATATTTTTAATTCTCAAAACGAAACAATAAATGATCTAATAGTATCTGCATTTGACAGATGAGAAAATTGAGTGATAGATTAATTTGCCCACTGTCATTCAGCTAGCAAAAAGCAAATCCAAGGTCACTATATAACACATTTGTGGATTTATATATCCAAAGGCCAAATATTTACTAAATTTACTATATACAAAGTATCATCTAGACATTGCAAGGAATAATAGGATTGTAGCACGCTCTAAAATATTCCTTAATCTCTCACACAAACATTTGCCCCTCTCATCCATCCCCTTTCTCACATTTTTCAAAGGATATAATCTAGTCTCTTATTCATGATTGAAATATGGGATAAAAAATAACTTTCCTTTAACTTTGACATACCCTCAACTCAGTCCTCTATTTGCTTTCACTCTTTTCTCTTTGCTTACATTGTTTTCTTTTGTGAACTCTAGTTGCCTCACATACGCTCCATGCCTAGTCTTGCAACTTGTTTGTATATCTGCGTCTTAGGAGACACTTTCTATTTACAGTTTTGGCTGTTCAGTATCCTCACTTCCTTTTGACAATTACTCTTACCCAGTGATAAGTTGATAAATGTTTAACAACTGGCTCCCCAGGAAAAGAAAATGTGGAGATGACAGATATATAGATAGACAGATAGATAGAGTTATATAAATATACAAATTATAAATTTTGCTCATGTAAGGAATATGTTCAGACGCATTACCCTCTGAGCCACCAGGGAAGCCCCAAGGAATATGTAACATTTTATAAACAATAATAAACAACAATATAACACTCTGAATTCCATGTAGTCAATTAATTTTCCCAACAAAAGAATGCTTTTATTGGTTTTTTGGCCGAACTCTTACAACCAAGCTACATTTGTAGTTGATGAGTGAATGTAAATACAACTCAAGGGTTGTTGGATTTTTTTGGGTCTATGACTGAGTAAGGCAAGATGAAACAACAAAGATGTATGTCAGAATGTTCTTGTTCATCATTGATATAAACGAGTTCTTTGCTGAATTTGATAATAGTTTTGAAAATACTAGAAGACAATTTCCTTTTTTTTTGTGCTCTTCACAACGTAATGCCTACAAACGTAACATAATTTTAAGCCTTATCTGCATTATTTATATTTCTCCATCACTTTTGTAATCTAGACAACACAGCAATAAACCAAGCACTACTTTGCAGCATTTGTGAACCTCTATGGTATAAAATAGTCCCACTTTGGCCAGTTTTGAGCTACCAACTTGGTGTCACTGAACACAGAGCTGGGAAGAGACCTATAGGCACACCCACATATGATATTTCCACTTCACAGCCATATTAGATGTAAATAACCTCAAGAACATAAATGATAGTAAAATAATTTAGAAGTCATAAGTCGTGAGTATTTATAACCTTTGCTTTTAAATATTATTTATTTAATAAATTTTCTGAAAATGTACTAATTGGCTCTTGTGAGCAATACAAGCTGGTCCTAACAAACAACTGCTTCTTCCCCACTCATCTTAGGTTGGATGGGAGGTATCATCTTCCATAAAGGAGATAAAAGGAAATATGTCTTCTTTCCACATTGAACCAAGGGCCAGGCCTGGAACCTAAGCTTGGTCACTCTGCACTCTCTCATGGGGTTCTGAATGCTGACTGAGACATTAAAGGAGAGAAGAAATAGTTGGAAACCAATCACCCATCATGGTGGCTGTTGCTAACCAAACAGTTCCTGCTGTGGCCCTGGGCCTGCTCCCCTTTCTACTGTCCAGGTGCCCTTGGTTACTGCCTTTTTCTACTGTCTCTGTTCTCTCTCTCTCTCTTTTTTTTTTATCTGTTCTCAAGCCTGTGATTCTCCCATGTTCTTCTCCAAAATTACATACAGTGTGTTTTCATCACTCACAGGCAATAAATCTAACAGTTACTGCATGGGTTTTTTAGGAACAAGGGCTGGATCGTCTTCCTATTTCTAAATCTAGCACATTACATGGCTCTAGGACCAGGTATTTTCCATGATAGTCCTACCAAACTAATATATATGCTATTAGAAATAAATAAATATAAGAAATAAATATCAGAAAAAAAATCAGTATTTTTCTCCCTCAACTAGTATATTTCACCAACTACACTAAATCCTTTGACTGTGTGGATCATGATAAACTGTGGGAAGGTCTTAGAGAGATGGAAATACCAGATCATCTTACGTGTCTCCTGAGAAACCTGCATGTGGGCCAAGCAACAGTTAGAACACTATATGGAACAATTGATTGGTTCAAGATCGAGAAAGGAATATGACAGGGCTGTCTGCTGTCACCCTTTTTTTAACCTATAAGCTGAGCACATCATGAGAAATGCTGGGCTGGATGAGTTTCAAGCTGGAATCAAGATAGGCAGGAGAAATATCAACAACCTCAGATAAGCAGAAGATACCACTCTAATGGCAGAAAATGAAGAGGAACTAAAGAGCCTCTTGATGAGGGTGAAGGAGGAGAGCAAAAGAGCTGGCTTAAGACTAAATATTAGAAAACTAAGATCATGGCATCTCTCCTCATTACTGCATGGCAAAGAGAAGGAGAAACAGTAGAACTTGTGATAGATTTCCTCTTCTTGGGCTCTAAAATCACTGCGGATGGTTACCACAGTCATGAAATCAGAAGAGGATTGCTTCTTGGCAGGAAAGTGATGACAAACCTAAACAGTGTGTTGAAAAGCAGAGACATTACTCTTTTGACAAAGGTCCGTATAGTCAAGACTATAGTCTTCCCAGTGGTCACACACGGTGGTGAGAGCTGGACCACAAAGAAGACAGAACACCAAAGAATTGATGCCTTTGAACTATGGTGCTGGAGAAACACTCCTGAAAGTCCCTTGGACAGCAAGGAGATCAAACCAGTCAATCTCAAGGGAGATCAACCCAGAATATTCACTGGAAGGACTGATGCTGAAGCTGAAGCTCCAGTATTTTGGTCATCTGATGCAAACAGATGATTCATTCTCACTGGAAAAGTCCCTGATGCTAGTAAGATCAGAAGGCAGGAAGATAAAAGGGCATCAGAGGATGAGATGACTGGGAGACATCACCAATGCAATGAACATGAACTTGGGCAAACTCCAGGAGATGGTGAGGGACAGGGAAGCCTGGTGTGCTGCAGTCGATGGGGTTCCAAAGAGTTGGACATGACTGGGTGACTGAACAACCACAACAACAGTATAAGATCTACTTACCAATCAGTGAAGAGATAATTATTTTAGAAAGGTGCAGAGATTTAATATTCATAATGATGGTGCCGAGTCATCAACAAAATATAAAACTATTTCTACAGTTCTCTCTATATGACACCCATTTTTTAGGGAGGGGTGGAGCTTAATGACATAAACCTCTCCAGGACTACAGTTTATCAGAAATGAAACATTTCCATATATTGCTTTATAAATAATACATCTCTATCTTGGCAGACTTTTCCAGCTTTCAGATTTGGAAGAAGCATGCTTTTCTTATGTTTCCACAGGGAGAAGCATGACTGGACAGTAATGCTGAACACTGATAAAACCTGGGAAATGTTTATGGATTGTGGAAAGTATCTCAGATTGTGGAATAAAAATGGTGAATTATATTTAGTGTTTTTCTGTATTGATTTAGTGCCTCATTATTTATTCCAGATCATAAAGTATTTCCAGAACACTGCTAAAGACTCTCCTTTCCTTTTTACCTTGGATCCATGGCCAACCCATTGTGCAAGTGGATGAGCCACTGTTACTCTGGAGGGCATGCGTGCATGTTCAGTCACTCAGTCGTGTCCGACTCTTTGCGACCCCGTGGACTGTAGCCCGCCAGGCTCCTCTGTCCATGGGACTTTCCTGGCAAGAATGCTGGAGTGGATTGCCATTCCCTTCTCCAGAGGATCTTCCCAAACCAGGGAATGAATCCTTATCTCTTTCATCGGCAGGCAGAGAGACCTACAAAGGATGCGAATACAGGGGAGGCCAATACAGCAAGGCCTATAAGCTGAGCTGAAATGAATGAATGAGGTTCTCTAAAGGTATTCTAGAGGTTCTCTAAGAAGTATTTTAATTCCTTCTCCCATAACCCACAGTTAAAATAGAGAGAGTACCAGATGATATTGATACCATAAGAAGAACTTTTATCTAAAACTGTTAGGATAGGCTGGGACACAGGCACACAAACAAACATCTGTAAGCCCCTGAGTAACTTGACACCAATGTAGCCATCACTGGTCATGTTTTCTAAATACCACCCTGAAACTCCTGAGTTGCAATGGATATTTTTGAAGGAACAAATTTTTTTCTAAGAAACTCTTTAGTCAAGTTTAAGTGTATTGCTTAAAACTGATCTATCAAATAAAGTGCCTACCATGCAAATATAGTATTATCGAATTCTATAATAGTAGAGATAAAAACTGACTTCAGCCAAAATGATATGACATGGTAAGCATGTCATATGTAGATAAACATATCTGTGTATCTAAATAAGCAGATCTGACCTGTCTGAAGAGTGCTGACCTGACACATGCTGAAAAGTCACAAGTCCCATTGTCCTTTGTGATCCCCACAAGGACAGTCACGAAAGGCACAATATATCTCCCAAGGGGGACTGCTGAATCTTTTACTCATTCTAGCCTGAAGACTATACAGGCTTTAATATTCCACTACTTAATTTTTTGGATATGTTTATAAGAACTGAATGCAAATTGCTCTGGGCTCCATTGGTTAGAGCCGCGTGTGTGATGTGAAATAACCACATCGTTTGAGAACAGTAATGAGATTATTAGCTAGTGATGATGCAGGTGCTAGATCACTTTCATCTGGTCACCGATTTGTAATATCAGCTGAGAGATTTACTTAGAATGGCATATTTAATCAACACAGATAAAGAAGAAATAAGTCATCAACAGAAAAAGAGGTGGCCATTACAGGTTATCTAAATCACTACCTAGGATGAAAAATGGTGGGTTCAATAGTAACCAGTCTTTGTGTCTAAGCTGCAAAAACCATTTTGAAATACAAATGTGTTCTTTCTCGCCACAATCTGTGCTGCTTTTTCTAGTCTGCCAGTGAGCAGACCGTTTTTTGTTTGTTTTATTTTTTCATTTATCTGTTCTTGTTTTCATGCTCTCTTCCTTGCATTCTGAAGATGTATAAATCCTGGACCCTACTTTAAGTCACAGCAGTCTGTCAAGAAGATAGACTAGATAGAATGGAAGAGAAATCTTAGAGGCCCACATATGAAGAAATGGATAGATGTTTGGGCATGATGTTCTGGGAAGTAAGAAAAACCTATCTTGAAAAATTCAGATACATACCTAAGACACCTAGCGCTAAAAGAGACAAGGGTTAGGATATAGTAAAAAGTTCTGGAATGGTTGATGTTTACTAATAAAGAGGCAATGCAATGCACAGTAGAGCTGTAATAGGGTGGTACTTAATTAGTACCAAAAAAAAACCTTTGAACTCTACCTGTTTACCTGAATCAGTACAAAACAAGAAGACAGAAACTCTAATAGAATTTCTCTGTAATTGAGAAAATACACCAACTTTGGACAACAGCCTCTGTATATGAGAGCAACTCAGTAATGTAATTACTACTATTACTCTCAGAGAAAGTGGAGATGCTCACAGATTTGAGACAGCATGTGGTCTGATGGAAACAGGCAGTGAATTTAGACATATGTGATGGCCACTGACGTGTAATCTTGGCAAGTTGCTTAATCTCTTTGAGAACTAGCTTTTTTCCATCAATGAAGTGTGGATAATAATAGCCCTAAATAACACAGCTATTTTCAAAGGGCTAGTCACATGTGGAAATGGTTCCAAGGTTTAAAGTAAAAAAATGCACTTAAAGCACATAACTTAGTGCATAGATACATGAGAAATGTTAGTTTCCATCTTTTTTCCCCTTCTTCATGTACCTAGTTCCCTGTTCATAGAATCTGTGGCATGAATGAACGAAGGAGACAAATTAATCAACAGCCATTTAAGCAAGAATGGTCAAACTGTTGGACATTCCAACTCTGCTGAGCAGAAGTCCCATAGCAGAGGAGCCGGGTATGCTATTTCTCCCTGCCCGGATCTCATTTTCTGTAAGAAGCATACTTTCAACAATTTTGTAAAACTAATATGTTGACATGAAGGATGAGAAAAAGTATGAGAGCAAGACCTCCAAACTGGAGTTAGAAGGCAGTCAAGGGAGTTGTCTGATCAGCATCTTGCCTTTCGCCTCCAATCATAAGGGCAGGTGAGGCTGCTGAGGCTCAGCCATGCCCAGGCTCCCTCATCCTGCCCCCCAAAAGTGTTAGAACTAGAACCTCTGTCAAAGTAAACTTATCCAAAATGAATATCAAAATTCTGGCCCCTCTCAAAAAAGTAAAAGTAGAATTTTCATATGATCCAGACACCCCATTTCTAGGAATATATCTAGAGAAAATTAATTTGAAGAAATACGTGCACTCCAGGGGTCTCAGCAACTCTATTTACAACAGCCAGGACATGGAAACAGCTTCAACATCCCCTGAGAGAAATGGATAAAGAAGATGTGTGTGTGTGTGTGTGTGTACAATTGGGATGTCACTGAGTCACGAAAAGAATAAAATAATGCCATTTATAGCAACATGGATGGACCTAGAGATTATCATACAAAGTGAAGTCAGAAAGAGGAAGACAAATGCCATATGATAACACTTATATGTGGAATCTAAAATATGATGTGAAAGAACTTATTTACAAAACAGAAACAAACTCACAGCACATGTTTGTGATTGCCAAGGGATGGGAGGAGATATGGATTAGGAGTTTGGAATTCACAGAAAGAAGCTATTATACATAGAAAGGATAAACAACAAGGTCCTACTCTTTAGCTCAGGGAACTATAGTCAATATCCTGTGATAAACCATAATGGAAATGAATATGAAAAAGAACATGAAAAGTAAAAGTGAAAATGTTAGTTGCTCAGTTGTGTCTGCTTCTTTGAGACCACATGGACTGTAGCCCGCCAGGCTTCTCTGTCCATAGAATTCTCCTGGCAAGAACACTGGGGTGTGTAGCCATTCCCTTCTCCAAGGATCTTTACAACCCAGGGATCAAACCCAGGCTTCCTGTACTGCAGGCAGATTCTTTACCGTTTGAGCCACCAGGGAAGAACATATATATGTACAACTGAATCACTTTGCTATAAAGTAGGAATTAACACAACATTGTAAATCAACTATACTTCAATAAAATAAAATTTTTTAAAAGTTCTGCCCCTCAATCCTTTTTGTGAAGCTGGAGTAACGAGCTTTATGGAGTAACAAGCTCTAGAGTAACGACCTTTATGGCAGAGCATAGCAAAACACACAGGAGAAAACATGCTCACAAGGGCTAAATTTCCTGCTCAAATGCAACCTTTTCAGATGTGACTTAAAATCTTCAAATATTCTATTTAGAACAATAAAAGATCTGCCCTGATTATGAGTGATCTTTCTTATGAATACTCAACATTATCACAAGTCATTCTTGCCACGTGCTTTAACACAAAAAGGAGGGTGGAGAGGAGGGCTGATTCAGACAACAGGTCTGAAGCGTAATTAAATACCCACTGGCAGCCTTGAGCTCTAGCTAGCAGCAGACTTGGGCGGCCAAGTTTCCACAATATTTGCAGGGAAACAGATACTCTATGACCACTGGCTTATGCTGTACTCATAATGATTTCATCGAAGTCCTCCAACCCTCCTGAAATCTGAATCGGGTAAATCATGAAATGATTTTTTTTTAAATCAGCCTCTTATGTGGAGAAAATAATTTTCAACTGTTATGTATCAGACACTTAATAGTTGCTGATAACATTTATTTATATAGGCCTCGCCACGTATATAAGCTTACCAAATACAAACCCAGAAGCAAACAAATTGGCACAGAATGTCAAAATCACAAAGGTCATAAATGTGCACATACAGAGGACATAAGATCAACTAGTGTCAAAGCTGACGTAGGAATTTGCCTCCAATTTTGTTGACAGCCAACGCGAAGGAGAAGCATTCAATTCAACAAATATTGATTTTTTTAGGATCTGCTATGAGCCAAGCATTGTTCTAGGTGCCAAGAATACATTAGTTAAACCCGGAAAATGTCTTGGTCGCTCTAGCACAGAGTAGCCAATTATTTAATTCTCTTTGATGATAAGAAATAGTAATTCTTTAAGGCAGGTGAAGCCTTCCCTGGCATAGAGCAATAATTTCACTCAGAGTTTCATGTATGTAACACTGCTGTGTTACAAAGACCCTTGTCTCAACGACATACCTATGAAAGGTATGTCATTCAGTGAAAACTAAAGACAAGACACCAAAGTTGACCTCAGTAAAAGGTTAACACAGCTTAGTGCAAATGTGTAATTTTTAGCTGATTTAACTTAATTGGCCTGGCATGCTGTGGTTCATGGGGTCACAAAGAGTAAGACATGACTGAGCAACTAAACCGAACTGAACTGAACTTAATTCAAGGATAGAACCTGGGTTACTAGAAAGAACCTATTTCTCAAAATCTGCATCAGAATAATCTTGGAAGATTCTGAATAATGTAGATTCTTGGACTTCATTCACAAAATCTTAGTGAATCAGAATCTCTGAAAGCAGGCCTAGTAATCTGCATTTTGTAAGAGCTGTTTGGGATTTTCTTTTATACACCAAATTTTGAGAACTTTTAACTTTGAGGAAGAATTTTTAAACTGTATTTATTCTTCAGGGGTTGTGAAATAAGTTTAGGGGGTAAGCAATTTTTTACAAAATAGATTAAAATAAGATGGAAAGAAAGAAATAGTAAATAATAAAGTGCATTGTATTTTATTTAAATATTTACCTAAATATTGCAGATAACATAAGAATAGTTTTGTGAAATTTTTATGAATATGTAGAGTATAATGGAGAAGGAAATGGCAACCCACTCCAGTGTTCTTGCCTTGAGAATCCCAGGGACAGGGGAGCCTGGTGGGCTGCCATCTATGGGGTCGCACAGGGTTGGACACAACTGAAGTGACTTAGCAGCAGCAGCAGAGTATAATAGGTTATATGCATAGCTTACCTTGGGTTTCAATCAAAATACTCTGAAAACAGTAATTTAAAGGTATATATTGACTTCAGATATTTCCAAAACTCTCTGAAAGTATCAGTCTTTTCTGGTCTATTTCAGAATTAAAAGTAAACAATTGTGTATATTATTACACAAGATGCATGTAATACATATTATATATATAATATGTAATATATATGTATCACAAGTTTTTGCTCACACGAGCGATGGAAAACGTCAAATATCCTTTGGCTACCATGGTGTCCCTTCATATTTTTTAAAATATGTATTGTTAAAAGAGTTGAGATGTCCCTCTGGAATAAACACTCTTGTAAACCATATGCAAATTCATTACCAACAGCAGAAGTCTTCTGGCTGTATCCTGCTGAGATGTTAAGAATAAAATAGAAATAAATTTTCCCTAGCCATTTTTATGTTTTTGATTTATTACTATACATGAAACAGTAACTCACTCCAATTTTATTTATGATATTAGAAGATAATACTTATAGCATTTCAATCCATTGACTATGATTAATGAACCTGAATTTAATTTTCCATCCAATTCTATATAGTCAACTCTTTGTAAATTGATTCTCCTCCCAAAATTATGATGCATGTCAGATTATTATAGCTGGTACTATTTCAGACAGAGCAGATGCTTCGCTTAGTTTCAATGTATATAATATGAATGCCCAAGAATTTTGCAGAAAACATAACTTTCTAAGATTCACAGAGCAGAAAGTGGCTTTGGTACCTCAGGACTTCAATAACAATATTGTCAGTTCAGAAGCAAAAGTACTAAGACTCTATTTCCCACTTGAATACATTTCCCTTTTTCAAAAAATACATTTTCATGGTAAGCAATTTAGTTAACTATTAAACGTTCTTTATTTTGGGGGAACTGTCTCTAGAGCAAGTGTTTTTAACATAAAATTCACAGAAAAGTTTTAGCATCTTTGTGAACTCTCTAAACTGCCATGAAGAATTCTGTGTATGTTGCTGTATAGATTTCTCTAGGGAATGAATTCAGAGCTTTCAGAAGTTCCTGAAGGCATCCATGACAAGCAAAAACATCACAAGACAAACTTTTACTGCTTTAAAGCCAATCCTTCTTCTCTCATTCCATAATTTAAACTTTAGATCTTTTGCATCTGTCTTCAGATAAGATCTAACACAGTTTTTTTCCTAGTGTTTGCACAATTTATTCTTGAGAGCTCTCATTAGGAGAGAGCTCTTGAGAGCCCTCATTGAGAGCATGACACTCAGACATGCTCGTCTCCAAAAGAGAGACAAACAAGGCTCACTGGAAAGAATAATTGTTTAGAGGAATGGTCTTAAATAAAGTAAAATTGCCAAAGTCTGTTTAGAAATTTTTTTTTTCCACTCTGGAGCAGTAGGATAAAGTACCAAACTTGCTGATAAATAAGGTGTAACTTCCGTAGTACTGAATGAAATCACAATGGAATGTCAAGCCAGGTAAGTCATTAGGAAAGTATTTACCTTTGAGAAGTCAACATTTCCTTCAAATAGTGGAGATAAATATTAACATGCCTTCCTAGAAAATGGTACCTCTTTACCACAAATCATACAACTAATGCACAACAGAAGTCATTTTTGAAATATCTTTTAAAATCTGCAGACAGGGAAAAGTATAAGTGTCGTAAAATGTGTGTGCGTGTGTGTGTGTGTGTGTGTGTGTGTGTGTTCAGTCAATCACTCATGTTCGAGTCTTTGCGAACCCATGGACTGTAGCCCACCAGGCTCCTCAGTCTATGGAATTTTTCAGGCAAGAATATGAGAGTGGGTTGCCATTTCCTCCTCCACACATAATATGTTGTAAAAGATATGTGGTAAATTTCACAAAATGATGATATTCCCAAGTAAAACTGCTCTTCCTCTGCTAGATTAAGATAAACTTAGAACATGATATCCTTATGCGGATTTTTATTAAGGAAATTCCAAAATGCAAAAACCAAAGTATGCTTTGTTCTATAGAAGTTTTATCAGACATTTTCAAGGAAATGTCAGATTTTTTTTTTAACTAACACTGTTTAGATTTTAATATACGTGTGTATGGCAACAGTTAGGAGTGATATTTTGGTTTTCTTATTCTTAAATCACAGAAATTAATCAATCATTATCACATTATATCCCAAATGCATTCATTGAACAGATCATCATTTGATGTTTATTATGTGCCAGATACTGCCCTAAGTGAGTAATAGTACCTAAGTGCATGTATTGATGAAAAAGAACAGGAATGATTGCTTAACCTAAACATGAACAGAATGGATGGTAAATGAGTAAATCATTTTGTCTTGGACAGGCATGGATAGTGATTAGGAAATCTGGAAAAATACAAGTCAGATATGAAAAAGTGTATTGCTTCAAATAATAACAACATTCTGTATGCTTCTTAAGTGCCAGCTATTCTACTAAGAAACTGAACAGGCTTGCTGCATCTACACTGAGCAGAAATCCTATGAAGTGAGTATTTGTGATAAGACTCCGGATCACAAGGACAGAAACCAACTCACAGAACCCAGTATTCAGAATGCAAAGAGAACTTTCAAACCACAGCCACCCACCCACTGGTTTTAGAAGTGCTCAAGTTCTTACTCTGCCTTCTCTGCTCCTCTTTGCAAGTCTCCCACAATCTTCTTTCTTGAGTTTCCTCTGGTCCTTGTGTCTATATGACAGAAAACAAGATCACTAATAATTCAATTCTCAAATTTTGCATACCAGCAAAAGCTATCCTTTCTGAGTTGCAATTTCAATATCCCTGGCAAAGAACCACCATTGAGCAAGGTTTATTCAGATGCCCAACACCAGATCAGCAAGGTTTGGTAAATCCTGTCTATTATATCAAGGTAACAAGACCTTGACATGTCAATCTTTAAGATTTTACTTTTTTACATGCACTTTCATTCTTCCGCCAATTTGTCAGAGGAGTGTGGAAGCATTAGTATTTTTCTACAAGGAAAGCGAAGAGAAAAAAATACATGTACTTTCATTTGTAGGTTTGGTTTGGTTGTTGGTGGTTGGCTTTGTTTTGTTTTTTATGCTTCCTAACTAGTCTCTTAAGACTCAAAGGGAAGTCCCTGAAGGAAGTGGATCAAAGGGTTTATAAAGCAGAGATTAAAAAGCAAAAAAAGAGGGAAGGAAATGACTCCAACTCCCACATTTGGAAAATGATAGTTGAGGATTCCCTGGGCTGAGAGAAAGAGAAAAGGGAATGGTGAGGTCAACCTCAGAAGAGGACCAAACTTCCAGACCAGAAGGGTCTCAGGGGAGTTAGGGATGAGAGGGAAGTATTAGCATGGAAATGTGTCTAATCATCAGTAAGGGGTCAGCAGAGTGGAAGCCAAGAAAATAGACTACTCTTCTGCTTACAGAAAAGCCATGTCAGTGACTGTCATCCTCCCTGGGTAGAGAATGGCTCCATTACCAGCTGTCACCACCTCTTTCTATGCTCAAGATTTTGCAGAGTCTCCTGTTCTCACTATCTTTCATCCACCCAGGACACTCATGAGTACCCCAAAGAGAGCACAGGAAACTTCACCCACCATCTGACAACAGTGATGGGAAAGGGAAAGTTCTAGTACAGTTACCGGGGTATGCTGAAGAGTGGAAAAGTTCACCCTTGTTTTACCACCCTGTTGGCTTAGACAGTAAAGAATCCACCTGCAATGCAGGAAACCTGGGTTCGATCCCTAGCTCAGGAAGATTCCCCTGGAGAAAGGAATTCCCCACTCCAGTATTCTTACCTGGAGAATTCTATGGACAGAGGAGCCTAGAAGGCTACAGTCCATAGGGTCTCAAAGAGTCAAGTCCAACTGAGTGACTTACACTTTTCACTACCCTGACAATTTCCAGGACAGTTGGGAAGATCCCAGTAGGGAAGATTCCCTGGAGAAGGGATAGGCTACCCACTCCAGTGTTCCTGGGCTTCCCTGGTGGCTCAGCTGGTAAAGAATCTGCCTGCAGTGTGGGAGACTTGGGTTGGGAAGATCCCCTGGAGAAGGGAATGGCTACCCACTCCAGTGTTCTGGCCTGGAGAATTCCATGGGGTCACAAAGAGTCGGACACGACTGAGCGACTTTCACTCACTTCACATGTAAATGTCAGGATAGGAAGGAGAAAGTTTCAGGAAAAGTGCTGACTTGGGTTACAGGGCAGATGAAAAACTAGGAATCTCTTAGAACATAAATATTCTCATTTGACACATGAAGTAACTGATTCTTACAAATACAGGTAACGAACCAAGATCACATACATGGTCAGGAAATGCTGAGCCACAATACAGACCAAGCCAGTGCACTCAACCAGATGCAGGAGTGCCTCCACACTCAGATCCCTGTGGCAGCTTCTTTAATAAACAAAAATGAACAAGAGGCATTTGTGGAAAATTTTTGCAATCACAATTTCAACTCCTGGCACCATAGGAGGCAGCTAGCTATCTGAGCAGCCTTGGCGACAGATGGTTCTAAGATACTGTGTACAGTACTGGGAGAAGGGGTTCATTTTGTTTCATTTGTTTTTTGAAGAAAATATATTTATTGTTATCCATTATTTCTCTAGATCTACTCATCTACATCCCGAATTCAATTGGCATCGGAGGTTATTCGTTATGAACTCTGTATATGTATGTTTCCATTTTGATAAAAAATAATATATATAGAGAGAATGGATCACTTGACCCACTAAAAGGCAAATTTTCAAGAGACCGCAGGGAACCCAAAAGCCACAGAAAATGTGCAACTCCAATGTGTACATTTTTTTCAACTTTTAAAACATCTTAAATAAAATTTATGGTAATTGAAGGGAAATCTTCAAATGTGAATTTTTATGCTTCCAAATCATCATTTTAATAGATCTGTAGTATTCTATTGTTTGAATATGCCAGATACGCACTAAACAGCAAGTTGGAGAAATTGAATTCAAGTTAACTTCAGCAAAAAATGGAAATTCTAGCTCATGTAGCTGTAAAAATACCGAAAATATGATGATGTTAATCTCTCTGTTTCTCCATTTTGCACCTCACCCAGTTTCTGCTGACCCTCATTCTGTCCCTTCACATATCCATGAAGAATAAGGCTGTAGGGGAACTTCCCTGGTGGTCCTGTAGTTAGAACCCCAAGCTTCTGCTGCAGGGGTGGGGCTGGGTTTGAACCCTGGTCAGTGAAATGAGATCTCATAAGGCTCAAAGGGCAACCAAAGGAAAGAAAAAAAGAATAAGGCTGTAGAAGGTCTGAGTTGATGACATCACAGCTCATTATTCAAGAACAAACAAGAACTTCTCTCCAGTGTTCAAATATCAGATTCTTTATATCAAATCCAATAATCCTAAAGGAAATCAACCCTGAATAATCATTGGAAGGATTGATGCTAAAGCTGAAGTTCTAATACTTTGGCTACCTGATAGGAAGAGCTGACTCATTGGGAAAGACCCTGATGCTAGGGAAGATTGATGGCAGAAGAAGGGGGTGACAGAGGATTGGATGGTTGGAGGGCATCATCAAATCAATGGACATGAGTTTGAGCAAACTCTGGGAGATAGTGATGGACAGGGAAGCCTGATGAGCTGCAGTCCATGGGGTCTTGAAGAGTGGGACACAACTGAGTGACTGAACAATAACAAAATAGCTACCTTGATTAACCCAAACTGGGACACATGTTCACTTGTGGACGAATGAATATCTGAGGCAAAGGAACAGTGTTTAGGGATGGGTTGCATCTCGTCCACATTTTGTCTGAGGGTTGCTAGTATCAGTCACACCAGAGTCAATGTCAGGTAAGGGATAAGAGGTGTGGTACACTGCCCCCAGCTCCAGCCCACTAGAGATGACTATATATATCAGTTCAGTTTGGTTCAGTTGCTATATATATATCTCCTCTCAAATCCAGACAGGTAGCTTAAAATCAGCCATGGTGGAAATATCTACGCAACAAAAATAAGCATACACTGCAAACCAGGGCTTTTTTAATTTCCTGAGGGCAGGTTGTTAAATATTTACCAGAAATTCTTGGACAGGAGCTTTTAGCCACAGGGCTGTGGTGAGAGAGACAGAGTGTATGCTGGTACCAGATCCACTTGTTCTCTATGAGTGCAACTAATAAGTAGTATTCATAAAACCAGCAGATGCATTAACATTTACAATGATTCTTCATGAACAGAATGCTGATTAAAGAGGTCTTTTAAAACTTCCGCCTGTTTTCAAACCATTCAAAGAAAAGTTTTGGAATTGTTTTTTTTTTTTTTAATAGCATCTACTCACCTCACTAGTGTTCAAATAGAGGAAAATAAGATCAGCATGATCCAAGAAGAGAAGAATACCATCTACATTCTGATAGTTCTGTAAAGATGTAACCTGTAGACCATGGTATTTCACTTGAAAGAAATTTCATATCAGCCTTTCCTCAGATCATTTAGGGGAAAATAGCCCTGTTGTTGAGTCTGTCTTGCATAGGAAAATATCATGTCTTGATGCATATCCCCCACTGTGCTATCTACATACCAGTCTCTGGTGTCATCTTATGCAAGAGTGAAACTTTCCAAGAGCCAACTTCTATCACTCTCTCTCAATGCTGATTTTTTCCTAAGATTTGTTACAATCTGCTTGTAAAATGGCTCATGATCTTGAGCTAGGCTGCCTATTTACCTACTCAGATGACACACAGGGCCTCCTGGTTTTGCTTCAAATAATTTTTTCCAGAAAGAACTTCCATTTTGTCAAATTTAGATGTAACTGCATTCATTGAGCAACTATGGAATAACAACACAGTAACACAACTAGCACTTTTTGAACATTTACTAGTTTGCTTTGAACTGTGGTGTTGGAGAAGACTCTTGAGAGTCCCTTGGACTGCAAGGAGATCCAACCAGTCCATCCTAAAGGAGATCAGTCCTGGGTGTTCACTGGAAGGACTGATGCTGAAGCTGAGACTCCAGTACTTTGGCCACCTCATGCGAAGAGTTGACTCATTGGAAAAGACCCTGATGCTAGGAAGGATTGGGGGCAGGAGGAGAAGGGGATGACAGAGGATGAGATGGTTGGATGGCATCCCTGACTCGATGGACATGAGTTTGGGTAAACTCCGGGAGTTGGTGATGGACAGGGAGGCCTGGCATGCTGCGATTCATGGGGTCACAAAGAGTTGGACACGACTGAGTGACTGAACTGAACTGAGGCACTGTGCTAAACACTACATTCTTTAAGAAAAAAAAACAAAACAAAACACTACTTTCATCATTTTATTTGATCCACACAACAGCCCTATGAGACAGGAAATTTTATCCTCATTTAACATACCAGGACAGGAGATAGAAGATAAATAGTTCTCTAAGGTCACATAACAATTGAACAGCATTGCCAGGAATGAGATGCCTATGTGATACCAAAATCCACTCAACTCCTGAATATACTGGTCATGCCATGCACTGAGGTGCTTACGTACTCTTTCCCATTCAGTTCCAAGTGTGACGTGGGTTTTGTTATTCTCCTTTGCAAATGATAACAACATGGCTCAAAGGGTTTAAGAAATGTGTCCAAATTTCCAAAGCCATAGGTAATAACAGTAGAAGGTGGATCTCAAATCTATACGTAACTCCTTATCCAGGTTTTTTTTTTTCCCTACTATAATGCACCTTTCAGAAGACGCAAACCATCTGAATATGTTCTAAGTTTAGCTATTTAAAAAATTTTAAGGGAACAACTTTTGAAATGATGGATATATACTGGTGTTTAGCTATATAAAAACATAGCATTTATTTGGAATCTTAATTCTATTACACTTTGAGGTAACAACAGGGAGTGAGGACTAGGTGAATCATCAATCCTGGCAATTTTGTGGGAAGGAGATGTCAGGGAGGAATCTATGCTCCAGAAGAAGTAGAAATGTATTATATCAACGTCAGTCAGTAGAAATAGAAAGAGCCGAACTACTAAATCCAGGAAGCACTGTGCCAGTCAGACAGAACTGGAGGAGACAGAGAAGACAAGGAGAGAAAACAGGCAGAATCATTTGTGTTTTTCAATCACAATAGTTAGAGTAGCCCAGAAAAGAGCAAATTGAGTTCACCAAAGCTCCACCGCACAAATTCAACTCCCAGTCATTCCAGCCCTGCACCAACTCCTTGTGGCAATGGTTTCCTCATGAGAAAGCCACATGCAAGTGGAGTCCACAGTGGCTAGGGGGCAGAGTTAAAGATGTTTATTACCACAATCGTGAAGTGTCTGGGAAGGATTTAGGGGGATGGTTTGCAACACGGAACAAGAGTGATTATCACGAAGTGAAAGAATATGACAAATAGAAGTGTTACCTAGAGCCTGTGCTGTGATGAGAGGCAACCCAGATCCTCTGAGTTCTGCCACATGCTGCTTCTCAAGTTGACTCCAAGAGGAGTACATCTGAATGACAAGTCATGTGTGTGTCCTCATTGTCTTGCCACATGGTCATTGTTTTTTGGAAGGAAACCCTGGAATTCAGAAACAATGGCCAGGAATGAAGAACTGGGAAATTATGCCATATTTCTCTCAGCAGAATCACCATCGCAAAGATATCAGTTCTCAAGTTGCTGAAAAGAGAAAACACCGTGCCCTCACTTAAGGCAAGGAATACACAGGAAGCCAAGAAATTGGCCAGGTTAAATCACCTGAGAATCTTAAAATTACAGAAGGAACTTTAAGAGAAATTGCAAGCAAAACAAAGGTAACTGATCAGTAGGGTCCCTGAACATGGATTGGAAGGAGTTAGACTATCAGAATTCTACTCAGTAGGACTAGAGTTCTACTTAGAATTCTAACAAATCAAAGAAAAAGTATGATAGTTAGGAGGTTGGAGAGGTGAGTAGTTGTGGGTAATGGGTATTGTAGGAGGTGTTTGGGGAGGTGGGCAAAGAGGAGAGACACCTCTGGTCATGACAACAGGCTCAGAAAATTTCAAGATCTATGTTTAGATGCCCATGCACACTGGCAGATTTGTGGACTAAGAAATCTGGAACTTGTGTTTGTTTTTAGGAATAATCAAAAAATGGGATGCTTTCCTAAACTCCTCCAAGCTAAATGAAGTGGTATTATCTTTACTTAGAGCTCAGGTAGTAGCTCTTCCCACACTCAGATCAGATCTTCTTCCCTCAAAAGACAGCCAACCCCTCACTGAAAGAGAGGTCTGCAGTATTTATTTTCTGTATACATGTAAACTTATACATATATATATATATACAATGGAATACTACTCAGCCAAAAAAAAAAAGAATGAAATTTTGCCATTTTCAACAACATGGATGGACATAGAGTGTATTTTGCTAAGTGAAACAAGTCAGAGAAGACAAATACTTTATGATTTTACTTTATGTGGAATCAAAAAATAAATGAATAAGCATAGCAAAACAGTCATAGATACAAAGGACAAACAGTTGGTTGCCAGAGGGAAGAGGGTTGGGAAGAAAAGAAATGTGTGAGAGGGAGATACAGAACTACAAACTTCCAGTTGCAAAATAAATGAATCATGGTGGTGATGAGTTTGAAATATATGGAAATAACAAATCACTGCATTAACAGGAACTAACCTACTGTTTTAGGTCAATTATACTTTAGAAACAACAAAGTTATAGAAGAAATCAGATTTATGGTGACCGGACATGGGTGTAGGGAAAATGGCATCAGATGAAGGCAGTCAAAAGGTACAGACTTTCAGTTATAAGTAAGTGCTAAGGATGTAATGTACAACATGAAAAATATAATTAATGCTGTAGCACATCATAAAAATTAAGAGAGTAAATCCTGGGCTTTCCAGGTTGTGCTGGTGGTAAAGAACCTGCCTGCCAATGCAGGAGACCCAAGAAATGCATGTTCGATGCCTGGATGGGTAAGAGGCCCTGGAGAAGGAAATGGCAATGCACTCCAGTATTCTTGCCTGGGAAATCCTATGGGCAGAGAAGCCTGGCGGGCTACAGTTTATGAGGCTGCAGAAAGTCAGACACAACTGAGCAACTAAATACAGTATAAGCAACTAAGTACAACTAAGTGTGCACACACACACACATAGATATATATGCATGTGTATATGTATGTGTGTGCTTAAAGTGAAAGTGAAGTCACTCAGTCCTGTCCGACTCTTTGCAACCCCGTGGACCGTAGCCTACCAGGCTCCTCTGTCCATGGGATTCTCCAGGCAAGAATACTGGAGTGGGTTGCCATGTCCTTCTCCAGGGGATCTTCCCAACCCAGGGATCGAACCCGGGTCTCCCGCATTGGAGGCAGACGCCTTAACCTCTGAGCCACTATATACACACACATGTACCACATCTTCTTTAGCCATTCATCTATTGATAGGCACTTAGATTGCTTCCACTTCCTGAAATCCTTCAATGTACATAGGTGTATATATCTTTTCAAATTAGAGGGTTTTTTTTTCCAGATAAATACCCAGAAGTGGAATTCATGAAGCATATGGTAACTTAATTTTCTGAGGAATCTCAATACTGTTTTCCATAGTGGCTGCCCCAGTTTACATTACCACTACCAATGCACAAGAGTTCCCTTTTCTCCATACCCTTGCCCACACTTGTTTGTTGTCTTTTTATTAATAGCCATTCCGACACATGTGAGGTGATAACTTTTTTTGATTTGCATTTGCCTGATGATTAGCAATGTTGACCATCTGCATGTCTTCTTTGGAAAATGTATATTCAGATTCTGTGCTTATTTTTTTAAACTGGGTTGTTTGGGTTTTTATGATGTTCAGTTTTATGAGTTCATTTATTTTAGATATTGATCCCTTAACAAATATATTGTTTGGAAATATCTTGTCCCATTCAGTAGTGACCTATTCATGTTGTTGATAGTTTCCTTCACTGTACAAAAAGCTCTTGAGTTTGAGGTAGTCTTGCTTTTGTTTATTCTTGCATTTCCTTGATTCTTATAAGTATTCTCCTCTGCCTTCTGGTATTTAATGTTGCTATGACAAAATCTGAGATCAGCCTTATATTAGTTTTCTAGTGATTCTTCTGAGTGATTTAATGCTTTGTTTGTTTGTTTTCCTGCCAGGCTATTTCTATCAGAGTCCAATTGGAAAAACAGAAAATCCTTTAGATGTTTCAAACAACACTTGCAAAAGTGTTGGCAGAACTGTAAGAGGAAAAGGAATTAGATGATGATATTCAGAGATCAGGAACTGTAAGTAGAAGCAACGACCTGTAGGAACCCACAAAACTATCCTTGCCATGGAAATTGCTGGAACTGCTGCTCTGCAATGATCGGACACCCAGGAGCCAGCACTCACTGTTGTTGCTACTGAAGCCCTGGGTCCCTGGCAGAACTGGTGCTTCTTCCACTTGCTTCCTGCCTCCTAATCTCACAACTGGCTCCCACTGGCAGACTCTAACTGAAACATCTGGCAAAAAGAACCTGGAAAATGTGGCATACTCCCCACCAGCAATACACAAGAGAATAGGGTCTGAGTAACAGACTGTTTCTGGCATGTTTCCCAAAGGATAAAGGGAAAATAATCAAAGGACTTTCCTTTGAAGTCAACTTTATTAGCTATATATTCCGCCACTGGCTATTTTGAGTCAATTTCCATGGTTCAAGATGTATTCTTCCAATATAGAGAGTCAGGTTTTAGCTCAAGGAAGTTTTCCTGGTTACCTTTGTGAATATTTGTTCCAGTCCATCATTTTTATTTTATTTGGGAGGGGCTTTTTAATGGTATATACCTTGGATTTCTATTTCTCCTCCATCAGTGCTCAGCTGTGTCCAGCTATTTGTGACCCCATGGACTGTAGCCCACCAGGCTCCTCTGTCCATGGGACTCTCCAGGCAAGAATATTGCCTCCTCCAGGGGATCTTCCCGACCCAGGGATCAAACCTGTGTCTCCTGCACTGTTGAGCCACCACTGTCCAGTTTTTTTCTCCATTCACCTGTGATTTGTTCCCAACTTCCTTTTATTTCACTTTGCATTTTTCTCTATTTTCATTGTTTTCTGCAGTGTCCATTCTGCCTTGGGTTCTTAAATGTATTTTAATTTCTATAAAAGTTTTCTTCTCTTTTTCAGTTCATATTATATCTTTTCATTTTTCATCAGCACTTTTTCTCTGAGCTTTTCCATTTTTTTCTTTGTGGTTTCCCGCTAAAGTAAAACATTTAAAATTTTCATCTGCAACATAACATTTATTATGGTTAGCATTCTGTTAATAAGAATTTACTACTACTTTCCCCACTTTCCTTTATTAGTGTTTCTTAGCATCTAAATTTTACCAGTTCCTTTTTATTACTTGTCATGAATGCCTTGGATTTTGCAAGACCAGCTGTTTTCAGTGGTCGCCAAGCCAAGGGTACATCGTGTTGTTATATTAAAAGTCTCTCCCATTTTTCAGCTACAGAAACAAACTGCTTCCAGCAAATATGGCTTGTCTGTGTGATTCCTCTGCAAACGCAGTATCCTCTGCTTCTTGGAACCAAACCAGCTCAAAGGTAATTCTATCAACGTAGGTCACACAACGCCCACCTCTGTGGTCACCAAAAATGTAAGCCCAGATGACCTTCTTTATGAGTGACTGCCACTGGCCCTCCCACTGTTAATATTTTTCTCAATTGTTTCTGATCTACACTTCTTTTCAAAGGGATGACTACTCAGTCCTAAAGGCCTATTGAAACCCTTTAACATAACTGAAGATCATGCTTATCTATTTTCACCATGAATGGTATTTTCAGAGGTTCCCCCCCACCGAGAGGTTTTGATCCTTATTTTTCAATAATTTGTAAGAGGCTCTTGGCCTGTAACCCACAGGCCTGCAAGCCTTGTAGTTGCCCAATCTTGAAATTCAGGAGCCTGGAAACATGGACAGAAATGGAGGTTTATTGGACTTGTGATCACGCACATCTGAGTGAAAGGTCCAGAGCAACACCCATTGTGTATGGCAGACAGATGGCAGGACGTGACAGCCATCTGCACTACTGGGGAAGAAGGCCATCATTTATAGGGGGAATTGATGTCAGGTTGGCTCATCAGTTACCAGGGAAACCAGTGCCAGGGCTCCTCCCTCACAGTCCCACTGCCTCCCTCTGCCCTGTTTAACAGCCATCATGGCTGCAGATATTTTCCTTCAATCAACTAGCAGGTGGAGATGTTCTGGCCAAATGATTAGAAAAATCACTAATTGGAGCAGGGGGAAGCACATTCATGTGGTAAGGTGCAGGTGTAGCAGGGACTGGTGAGCAGGGGATGTGCAGAGAGCACAAACACAGCCATCTTGAGTGGCCTGACCACACACTCCACCCCTACATGCCCTGCATGACCTTTACAATCTTGGACCACCCCTCTTGGGTGATATCCCTGCGTTCAGGTATGCAGAGGTTCACTGCAACCAAATACCACAAATGCAATACAGACACCAGCAGCTAAAGAACATCATGATCCAAGAGGTGGGCAATCTTGGGAGCCTGGCATTTATCAGGTCAATTTTTCATGGAAGTCCAGAGGATGACGACAATGGCATAACGCCGTAGACCCAGCAATCAGACTAATTTCTCAGTGAGATCCCACCCTTGTTGCCAGTTCACAAAGATCCCTCCACTCTAACTGGTACAAAATGTTTAACAGGCACAACAAGGGAAGATCATTATGCAGATTACAAGCAGTAACAGCATTCTGAGGTAATACCACCCCTGCCTATGGTTTTTGCCCTTGCCTGCCGTATCATATTGCCTGTCCACCCTCAGTCCCCAGAGCCATGCTAAATTCTAAACAGGCAGTATAACAGACCATGGGGTTAACATAACAATGCCTTTCTCCAATGGGGGCCCAGATTGATTATTTTAGTAGTCTTAGATTTCACCTGTCTTTTTCCTGGCCCCACCTGAGTCTCTGAGAACTTCCCTGCCAATTTCAGGGCCATTTTATAACATGTTCCTCTAGGGATCATCTTATAGGGCAAAAGATTGCCCTGATAGTTGGCAGTGGTTCCGGTGATTAACAGTTGATGGTGTTGACTAGTTAGTTGCCTCTGGCTTAACATAGCATACGTCTTGGGACAATTGCTCCTGAGATGTTCAGTTCTTAGGGCTTGAGTTGGCCTTCTGGACCATACGTTGAGAGAGTGAATTTCCGGTATCAATTGCTAAGTAGTCCATTCTTCCTTTCAATTAGCCCAGCAGCAGTAGAGCTGCAGGGCAGATGGAAATGCCAGTGTATGTGATTTTTATTGGCCCATTCCTGAATTTCATGGCTGACAAAGTGAGTTCCTTGGTCACTAGCAATGTCCATGGGGGGGTCTCTGTGTCATCCACAACTGTTCTAGTCCTCAGGTAGTGTTTTTTTGCATTGCTCAGCACCTCAGGTAAGCCTTTTGTAATATCTTACACCTGTCATAATGCATTGTAGACTGCACACAGCTGTCCCATCACCCTATATGATTGCTCTATCCCCTTCCATAGCTAGGACCAGAAGCCCCAAGAGTACTCTTACTATTTTGCCATTGACACAGGTCCCAGAAATACCCTTCCAGGTAACTGGCCATGTCTAATTCACAACCAGTCACTTAATTAATATCCCTAAAGTCCATGTCTGTAATTATTTAGGGGCGGTGAGTCTGTGTTCGTGCTCTGCCGTGTTGTACAATGTGCTATCACGTTGTACACCTTGCAACCTCATGGACTGTAGCCCATTAGGCTCCTCTGTCCATGGAGTTTTCCAGGCAAGAATACTGCAGTGGGTAGCCATTTCCTTCTCTAGGGGATCTTCTTGATCCAAGGATTGAACCCCAGTCTCTTATGTCTCCTGCATTGCAGGCAGACTCTCTTCCCGCTTATCCACTGGGGAAGCTGCTTTTCTTACCCAGCCAGATAACACCAAAGTACTTAGTAGATAACCCAGCTCCTTGCATTTTGTCTGCTTTCACCAGCCTTCTCCGTGCAGTCAGATGAGTCATGAGGGCCAGGCTGCTACTTCTCAACTGGAAAGAGACTGAGATTCTCATGTCCCACATGCTAAAGACAGTCAACTCTGCTTCTTCTTCTTATTTCCCGACATCTCAGCGCTCCTAGGAGCTTCCTTGGCATATTGGCTGACTCACCAATTCTTGGGCTGTACCCCACAGACCTGTAAGCCTTGTAGTTACCCAACCCCAAGACCAAAGAATAAGCCCGGAAATAGAGACAGAGATATCAATGGTTATTGGAAAGGGGATCTTACCAGTCTGAAGCGAAAGTTCCTAGAGTGATACCCTCCCATCGTGCACAGCGAGCAAGCGTGGCAGCCATCTTTGCTCCTTGGAGGGAGAAGGAGGCGCCATTTAGAGGGGCGATTGATGTCAGGTTGGCTCACCAGTTACCAGGGAAACCAGTAGCTGGGGCACGTCCCTCACAGCCCCTCAGGCTAACGACCATCGAGAGGGCAACTGTTTCTCTTTAATTCATTAGCAAGTGGAACTGTTCTGGCCTAAGGATTAGAACAATCACTAGCCAGGGGAAGGGCAAGCAGGGACTGACTGACCAGGGGAGGCACAGGGAGCATGAGAACAGCCTTCTTGAGCGGAGGGAAAATGGTGATTTATGCAGCCATGTTCATATATGAACAATCCTTGTGCTAGTGACCCATAGGCACTATTACAGAGAAAGAAAATCCTATATATTTATGGCCTGATTGCTATGATGCAAGGCAAAACATATTTGGTATCAAATAAATGATACAAAAAATAAAAGTAATATGAAGAATGACACCAGGAAAAGTTTCATAAAGGAAGAGGTAGTATTTGATGTGGGTCTTTGTTGAAAGGATAGTAGAAGGGAAGGATTGGAGGCAGAAAGAATGACTCCAGGGCATTGCTTGGAGAACTGTGAGGCTAGCACCTCTGAGAAGTATGTGTATGCAGGTGAGTAGAGGGAGATATTATTCACAGAAGCAGTTTATAAATCCCAGGACTATTCGAATTTTAAAGAGGATTACTAACCCTGGAAAGTTAGACGGTGACACACCTAGATTGAAGAGATATTTTAAAGCAGCAGAACCCTCACATCCTACCACATAGATAAATATCTTTTTTGACCAACTCTTAGATATCTGTTCACCCTTGAATCATATTTAAAAGTGAGTTTCTGATTGAAGCCAAAAAGCATCACTAAGTAGTGGATAAATGTAATGAAAGCAACTGTGAATCTAACATGGACATCCTTTTAATTTATTTCTCTTCAGACTGAGGGTAAGGACAGTAGCTACTTTACTCAATCTTAGGTATTAAGCATGTACCACAATACCTTGCAATAGGCGTTTGATACGTAAAGGCTGAATATATTGTAAATAAATAAATTCCCCAAGTGTAGCTTCATAGAGTTCCAGTTCTTTCTCATACTGTTTTATCATTTGCAATTTTCCTGTGATATATTAAAATGTAAACTAAATTGAAAGATTTTAAACTTGGAATTTAAAAATAATAACTTTTCCCCATCTCTCAAAATAATTGAAGTTAGTGTGGTGACTTAAATGGCAAGATAATCCAAAAAGACGGGATATATATATACATATAGCTGATCCACTTTGGTGTAGAGCAGAAACTAATACGACAATATAGAGCAATCATACTTCAATAAATTTTTTTTAATCTGAAAAAAAAAATTGGAATCAGTCAGAATCACAAAGTAAGGATTCGGATATCAGTCCTATAGGTAGTTATGCTAAAGAAATACATATATATATATATATATATAAGAAATGTATATACTCTCTTAAAACACTTCTGTTTAACCTTCAGAATGAAGGGTTTTCATTTGTGAACACTGCACATGTAAACAGATGTGCTCTAGAAAAACAAAAATTGATCAGTATTGGCCAGAGAACAAAGAGATTCAGACCCGAATGATTTCCACATGTGGCCACTGCCTGTCAATCACAGGCGACAGCAGTGACCAAGGAAAGCTGTACAGATTTCCGTTAGACATGCTTCCGCCAATAAGAGATTAATTCTTAGTCATCAGAATCTGATTTGGGCTCAAGCTTAGCAGGCTAATTTTCAGCCTATGGGAATAAAGTCATGGTAATTTTCTGATCATTTAATGGAAAAGAAACAGGCAAAGATAAAAGAAAAACAACCACACCAAGGGGCTACCAATGGCAAGTATTTCCTGCTTCTGTGGCCTTTACTTGTAAAGGTATAATTCCTTTAATAATTAGGAGTGGTATTGTTTTTAGGGTGCTTAATTTACTATCAGGAAAAATGCCACTAAAACAAGGTGAATTAAGCCTTTGCTTTCCATAAGAGTTGCTCTAGTTCCTTATAATTTGAAACAGTGTCCTTGGGCTGTATTTTACTTCCAAAGAAAGATAGTGTGCTTTAGAGCAAGCAGTAAACAGAAAGGAATATTCCAGTGGAAACTTGATTTTTAAGGAAGTAGTAACTGGTGACTTTTCTTCACTTTACTTCTTACATTGAGACAGCTGTGCTCAACTCCACGACCAGTTTGGCTGGAACACACGTATTTATCAAATCCTTACATGCCTCCTGGAGGCATTTTGCACAATAACGAATAGATTTTGGTTCTTGGTGCTGTGTCATCTTGTTACCATCCATTCCTGCTTTGATGCAATGGGGACACTTCACTTCTGTGGAATTCTTCCCCCAAACTCGTAATTCCAACTTAATCACAAGAAAACATCAGACAAACCCAAACTGGAATATATTTTACAAAACACCTGACCCTTTCTTTTTAAAATTTTCAGAGTCGTGAAAGATACTGAAACCCTGGTGAACTACTGCAGATTGGAGCAGGCTAAGGAGGCATGACAACAAAATGCAATGTTGGGTCCTGAACTGGATCCTGGAACAGAAAAGGACATTGGTGGAAAGATTGGTGGAATATTAATAATGTTTGTTGTTTACGTAGTAGTATTGTACCAATGTTAAATTCCTCAGTTCAGTTTAGTTCAGTCACTCAGTCGTGTCTGACTGTTTGCGATCCCATGGACTGCAGCACACCAGGCCTCCCTGTCTGTCACCAACTCCCGGAGTTTACCCAAACTCATGTCCATTGAGTCGGGGATGCCATCCAGCCATCTCATCCTCTGTCATCCCCTTCTCCTCCTGCCCCCAATCCTTCCCAGCATCAGGGTCTTTTCCAATGAGTCAACTCTTCGCATGAGGTGGCCAAAGTATTGGAGTTTCAGCTTCAGCATCAGTCCTTCCAATGAACACCCAGGACTGATCTCCTTTAGGATGGACTGGTTGGATCTCCTTGCAGTCCAAGGGACTCTCAAGAGTCTTCTCCAACACCACAGTTCAAAAGCATCAATTCTTCTGCACTCAGCTTTCTTCACAGTCCAACTCTCACATCCATACGTGACTACTGGAAAAACCATAGCCCTTAGACAGACCTTTGTTGACAAAGTAATGTCTCTGCTTTTTAATATGCTGTCTAGGTTGGTCATAACTTTTCTTCCAAGGAGCAAGCATCTTTTAACTTCATGGATGCAGTCACTATCTGCAGTGATTTTGGAGCCCCCCAAAATAAAGTCTGCCACTGTTTCCACTATTTTCCCATCTATTTGCCATGAAGTGATGGGACCGGATGCCATGATCTTAGTTTTCTGAATGTTGAGGTTTAAGCCAAATTTTTCACTCTCCTCTTTCACTTTCATCAAGAGGCTCTTTAGTTCTTCTTCACTTTCTGCAATAAGGGTGGTGTCAGTTTTGATAAATGTACCATGGTCATGTAAAATGTTACAATAAGGGGTCTATAAATCTAAGATTATTTAAAGTGAAAGTGTTAGTCGCTCAATTGTGTCCAACTCTTTGGGACCCCATGGACTATAGCCTGCCAGTCTCCTCGGTCCACGGGGATTCTCTAGACAAGAATACTGGAGTGGGTTGCCATTTCCTTCTCCAGGAGATCTTCCTGACCCAGGGCTCCAACGCAGGTCTCCTGCATTACAGGCAGAGTCTTTACCATCTGAGCCACAAGGGAAGACTTGAAAGCAGCTTATTCAGCCTCTCCTGCCTGCAGCTTGCCCTGTGAAATCAGCCAGACTAGCGCCAAGAGCCTGGAGGGAGGGAGGTTCGTCCTTCCTGTCGCGACCTCAGCGGGGAGGGGGAGGCAAAGCCTAAGGAGGCCCCAGCCACAGGCCCCTGTGGGGTCACGGGCACCACCACATCGGCCCAGCAAGGGGCGCAGCAACTCCCGCCGAAAGGAGCGTCCATTTGGAGTGTTTTTGGATGAGACTGACACTTGAATTAGTAGGCTGGATAAAGCTGAGTGCCACCTCTAATGTGATGGGCCTCATCCAATCTGTTGAAACCCTAAGAGAACCAAAAAGCTGACCCTGCTGGCAGAAAGGAGAACTCCTCCTTCCAGACTGCCTTTCAGCTGAGATGTTATTGTAGTTCCTGCCTTTGAACTCAAACTGAAACTCTGGCTCTTCCTGAGTCTTGAACCTTCCTGCGTTCGGGCTTGAACTGCACCATCAACTCTCTGGTCCTCAGGCCTTTGAACTTGGGTTTGGAGCTACACCATGAACTACCTTCTCCTGGTTGCTAGCCAACTCACTCTGCCCATCTCAGGACTGGTTCAATGTCTCTCTCTCCCTCTCTGTTTTTCTCTCTCCACATCCAACTGGCCCTATCTCTCTGGGATATTGAGACACCTTACCTAAAGCAGTGATAAATATAATTATTATAAATATAATATAAATATAATTATTTGTTTATTTACTTTTCTATTTAGAATGAATTTATCTAAGAGTTCCAGTGGCAGAATTCGTAGTCGTGTGGTACTTACAGAGAATATATTTATCTGTTTTAATATTGATAGATCATTGTTCTGTTTGGGATTATTACAATATTAATTTGAGGATTATTATAAATAATATGATACAGACATTCCTGTGCATGTGTCCTGGTACAAATGAATATAAATTTCTCTTGGATATAAAACTAGGAGTAAGATTCCTGCTAGAGCTGTAGATTCAGCATAGCTGTAGGTTTTTTTTTTTAACTTAACGAAAAAGTTTTTTTTAAGAAGTTGACATGCTTATTCTAAAATATATGTGAAATCAAAGGATTAAGAATAACTCAAACTGTGTTTAAAGAGAAGAATAGAGTTGTAGGACTTTACCTGACTCTAAGACTTATTATAAAGCTACAGTAAACAAGATAGTATACTATTCGTGTCAAGATAGGCAAATAGATCAATGGAACAGAATATAGAGTCTGGAAATACACCCACACATAATGTGAATTGATTTTTAGCAGATACAAAGCAATCCATGAGGGAAGAACAGTTTTTTGACAAACAGTGCTGAAACAATTGTATACCCCCATGCAAAAAAAATGAACTTTGACTGTTACCTCATATTATATACTAGAAATAGATCACAGAGGTAAAGGTAAGAGCTAAAATTATAAAACGTCTAAAAGCTCAAATACCTTAGGTTTGCTAAAGATTTCTTACATGCACCACAAAAAAACTCCAAAATATCTAAAAGAAAAAAATCAATATGTTGGCCTCAAATTTTAAAGCTTTCACTATTCAAAGACACTATTAATACAATGAAAAAGCAAGCCCCATCAGTGGAAGAATGATAAATAAATATGCATACACACATATATTCATATCATAGAAAACAATACAACACTAAAAAAAAGCAAATTAATGATATACACTACAACATGGATAGCTTTCACAGATACTATGTACAGCCAAAGAAACTAAATAGAAAAGTGTATACATGGTCTTCTTTACATGAAATTAAGAAGAGACAAAACTAAGGTGATCAAAGGCAAGAGATGTCAGAGTGGTGGTTACTTAAAGATAGGATAGCATTGACAGAAACTCACAAGGGCACCTTTTGGCATACTGGAAAATATTCTACATCTTGATCTAAGTGGTGGTCACACATATGTATACAAATGTAAATTTTCATTGAACTAATAATTAAATGTAGTTCATTTTATGCTTCAACTCCATAAAGATGTTATGAAAATAATGAAATAAATTAACATATAGGTTATCTTACATGGAAAATAGAAACCATGCTAGATAAAATATTCCAAAAGAAACAAACAAAATCTCACAAGCAAGCGGTACTTTTACCAGCAATCTTCCTTCACTAAGAACCACCTTAACAACCACACCAAGTCTCCAACCCCATGGATTATATCAATGCTCTTAATCAGCCAAAACAAAGCAGTCTTGCAACAGATGTACGTAAGATGGATAAAATGTGTCTCTCTTTAGCTTTCTACTACAGAGCTGACAAGGTTAAAGTTGTATTAGATTTTATGTGTCCTTCCTCCATTTAGAAGTATTATACTTTACCACCTCCAGTCTTGGTCAAGAAAAGTGATTAGCAGAGAGGTGGGTCACTTGTGAGCATAAGATTGAAGAGCTGTTGCATGTGCCAGATTCTCCAGTCCCTCTACCATGCCTGGTCATGTTTTGACAGAGGCTGCTCCATCAGTCTACATTCTGGAATGAAGATAGTCTGGTGCAGGACCAAACTGATTTGTACCCTGAGAAATTAATCTTTGGTGTTAAAACCCACTACCTGTTAAGATTGTTAGCATAATTTACCTTAAGCTGATTTATATAGAAATTGCTTGCTTGCTTGCTTGCTCAGTCGAGTCTGACTCTCTGCAACACGATGAACTGGAACATGCCAGGCTTCCCTGTCCTTCACTATCTCCCAGAGTTTGCTCAAACTCATGTCCACTGAATCGGTGATGCTATTCAAACATCTCATCCTCTGTCATCCCCTTCTCCTGCCTTCAATCTTTCCCAGCATCAGGGTCTTTTCCAATGCTCTTCGAATCAGGTGGCCAAAGTATAGGAGCTTCAGCTTCAGTTTCAGCTTCAGTCCTTCCAAAGAATATTCAGGGTTGATTTCCTTTAGGATTGATTGGTTTGACCTCCTTGCTGTGTAAGGGACTCTCAAGAGTCTTCTTCAGCACTACAGTTCAAAAGCATCAGTTCTTCAGTGCTCAGCTTTCTTTATGATCCAACTCTCATACATGACTACCAGAAAAATCATAGCTTTGAATATACAGACTTTTGTTGGCAAACTGATGTCTCCGCTTTTTAATACGCTGTCCAGGTTTGTCAAAGCTTTTATTCCAAGGAGCAAGCTTCTTTTAATTTTATGGCTGCAGTCACCGTCTGCAGTGATTTTGGAGCCCAAGAAAATAAAATCTGTCACTGTTTCCTCATCTATTTGGTGCCTAGAAATGCAGTGCTACTCTAATAAAAACCTGTTATGTGACTTTAGTTCCGAGGCCAGCCTATGGTGGTGAGGAAATTTTGTAAATGGAGTCTGGGAAGATGACAATACATATTATGCATTGGCAAAACATTTGGTAAAACTGTTGCTTGCATTAACATGGAAGACAATTAATGTTTTGAATGATCTTTGAAATTCTGCAGAGAAGTTGGTAAACAAAGTTGGTGGTACTTCTTCCTTCTCATATATACAAGGCAAATTAATTTGTTTAAGAAAAAAGTCAATTTGCAATCAAAGAGGGAATATAATTAAAAGATGCATTTGTTTTCTCTTTCCCAAACATTATTTCCCAAAAGGTAAAATTGAGAGGACATTTGAAAAATGTCCTAAAAAAAATCCTAAAAAAAAAAAAAAAATTCACTTCATTCCAAAGACCAAATCAAATATGACCATAATGTCCTTTGTTAAAATTTTTGAATTAATTAAGATGGAGTCGTTTCAGTTGGATGAACTAGCTCATGGATAAGAGCTTAAAAGCGTCAGTCTACCCACTTCCAATAAACCTGATTAGCTCATCACCTTAATTAAGTTTAGAGAAATAGGCATGTCTTAAAAAGAATTGCAGATGAGGTTATAGGCATGTGAAACTGCTAGAATCAAATAAACATAAAAGCCTTATTCTGAAAGTATTAGTTGAGACTAAATATGATTGTGACTGTTCTTGGCTAAAAATGACCCTGGGGGTTCCCAGTATTCCTGTGGCTGAAGGAAATTTCTGGGGAGGGACTCATCTGTAACCGTAAGCAGCCAGTTCACCTTGAATGAGAAGTTGAGTCCTGAAGGAGTGCTGGGAAGTTCATCACAGCACTGCAGTTACCATGGGCAATCACTTAACTTCTCTAGTCCTTGGTTTCTTGGACTATCAAATGGGAAAAACAATAGCACCTTTCTCACGGGGTTGTTATGAGGACAAATTAATATTTGTAAGGCATGTGCAACATTGCTATCACATAGTGAGGCTACATATTTGATTGTTAAGTAATAATTGTCTAGTGAAGGTTGTCAGGGAAAAAGTTATTATAATTAGTCTATTCATTGTTCCTATGGGGGATCTGTCAGGCTGATAGTCAGCCTGCTTTGATATGTTTGTGTGTGTGTGTGTGTTAAGTCGCTTCAGTTGTGTCCAACCCTTTGTGACCCTATGACTGTAGCCCGCCAAGCTTCTCAGAGCATGGGATTCTCCAGGCAAGAATACTGGAGTGGGTTGCCATGCCCTCCTCCTGGGGATCTTCCCAACCCAGGGATTCAACCTGCATCTCTTAGGTCTCCTGCATTGGCAAGTGGGTTCTTTACCACTAGCGCCACCTGGGAAGCCCTTGACCTGTTTGAAATCAGTTAATTCTCAAATAGTTTAGAAGTTCTCCATAGAAACCTTAAGAAAAGCATGAATTTGCTTGGAATCTACATTTTAGCAATCGTGCAAATCTAAAATTTATCTCAGGCTTTATTCAAATGATGATAGATTTTGACTTGCTAAAATATGAATCAAAGGGGTATGCTTTCTGACAGTTACTGTACTGAATACCTCATATATCTTACACATCTTTTCTTTCATTCCAACCACCTTAAGAGATAACTGTACTGTTATTACCTCTATGTACAGAGGGGAAACTGAGATTCAGACGGTTTTGCAAGGCTGGAATTCAAAGCTGACCTCAAAGCCTTGATGCATAACTCCTGTACTCCACTTGCTCCATTTAAGTTACCCACATACTCAGTTGCTTAAGTTTTTGAAATATATTTGATCTCTTAAGCACTGCACTCAAAAGAAGTAGCCTGCCAGTGTTATCCTTCAAAAGATTTATAAATAACTCAACAGCATCATTTTGCAACTTCTTAATGGAAGACTCAGGGGTTGCAAAGAGTTGGGCACGACTGAGCAACTGCATTGAACTGAACTGTATGGAAGGCTCAAGCTTCCCACTTCATAATGATAAATAATTAAGATCTTGAAATGTTAAATCTAACTTGTATTTGTAATGAAGATGTCAGCTTTCATGGTATTCTAGAAGCATTATGTAAAAAGATGCATTTTGTATCAAATTGCATATTTTAGTATGAGGATATGTATCATGGCATCAAAAACATACTCAGCACTTTTCTAATAATAGCATCTAATCACAGTTTCACCCTTCAAAAAGCTGATCCTTTAAAAACAGCCTATATATAGTTACTAATCTATTCATACTTATTTGTAGTTCTGCCCAAAGTTAGCAATTGTGTCTGCCAGTTGAGAAACCTAATCAATAATTGAAGCTCCACCATGGCTAATGCTCAGCTGATGCAAAACCTTGATAATTCTCTCACTGAGTCTCAGTCCTTGAAATAGCCTGACTAAGCTCAGTTTTTACCAGGTCAGCCTGACATTCAAGGTCAAGCAGGGGAAAAGAAGAACAACAGCATTGCAGATACTAGAGAATGGCTTGTTTCCAAAACTGAATCTATCACTGTGCTTCTGTAACTTTCAGCATCCATTCTCCCCGCCCTTTGACACCAGCCCCAGTTGGTTCAGATGGTAGACTGAGAGACTTTGAACTCAGGAAAGAAAGACCCCAACCACAACCTGGGCCCAGAAGATGCTGATCAGATTCCCATTAGATGGTGGTTGATCTAAATGTGAGGAGTCATTCAGATCTATCCAAAGAGTCACAGGGGAAGTCTGCTGGGTAGAGCTTCCTTTCTCAAATATGTAGAGTCTAGCTAAGAGAGAGTCCTTTGTCTACTTGCTTTTACCATGTTTGTTTGTTTTTTTCCAATCTCTCCATTTATTTCTGCTGAAACAATTTTAATTCTGTTTTTTTTTCAGTTGGAGTTGTCACACAGAAACTGTGTGTGTTTCTGCCCTACAGCAAAGTGAATCAGCAGTACCTGTACATTTATCCCCTCTTTTTTCTGGATTTCCTTTCCGTTTAGGTCACCACAGAGCACTGAATAGAGTTCCCTGCCCTATACAGGAGGCTCTCATTATCTATCTATTTTATACATAGCAGTGTATATACGTCAATCTCGATGTCCCAATGCATCTGACCCCACCCCCTTCCCACCACGGTATCCATCCATTTCATCCAGTTCTCTATGTCTGTGTGTCTATTTCTGCTTTGCGAGTAACATCATCTATAAGAGTTGGACACGACTGAAGTGACTGAGCGCATACCATTTTTCTAGCTTTGGTATGATGACTGAAAGTATAATAGTTCTCTTGTGAACATGAATGCAACAACCAAGAGAATCACAGAGATGCCGACCCTGACAGCATCTGGACACTGAACAGAAACCAGAAGCTGCCTAACCCCAGACTGTTTAAGCCACAGTTAAAATTTGCCACTTCTTCCAAACATACTGCTAACGGATACTGTGTTCCCACACTTCTCTCCACCTTTTCTTCTTCCCTCCTTCCCAACATTCCTTCAGTCTCAGGGGTGATGTCAGTGGTTCTCTCACATTTTTTGATGCTCCATGCTACTTCTATGGCTGGTTCTGAATATTGCAACCAATAGTGTTTCCATTATTATGACTATGGTAATATTCTATGTTAGCACGATGGCTATGTTAATATTCTAGTAGAACCAAGTGAGGTGAAGTCGCTCAGTCGTGTCCGACTCTTTACAACCCCATGGACTGTAGCCTACCAGGCTCCTCAGTCCATGGGATTTTCCAGGCAAGAACACTGGAGTGGGTTGCCATTTCCTTCTCCAGGGGATCTTCCTCACCCAGGGATCGAACCGGGGCCTCCTGCATGGTAGGCAGACGCTTTACCATCTGAGCTACCAGGGAAGCCCAGTAGAACCAAGTAGTGGGGTATAATTACAAATTCAATATAATTACGCCTGAGCCACTCAAAGGAGAATGTCAAGTTCAAGTAAATTCTCTTTCCTTATATTCCATCAATAGTTCAAAACTTGTACATATTTGGAGTATTTACTGCCCATACAGCATTTATTTTTCCTGACATCTCTAATTAGTTTTTTAAAAAATTTATTTACTTTTAATTGGAGGATAATTGCTTTACAATACTGTGTTGGTTTCAGCCACAAGTGTACATATGTCCCCTCCCTCTTGAGACTCCCTCCCACCTCCCACCCCATCCCACCCATCTAGGTTACCACAGAGCACTGGGTTTGAGCTGCCTGAGGCATACAGCAAATTCCCACTGGCCATTTATTTTGCATATGGTAATGTGTATGTTTCAATGCTACTCTCTCAATCCATCCTACCTTCTTCCTCCCCCACTGTGTCCACGTCTGTTCTCCATTTTTAATTTGGGAAGATAAACATATGCCTTCTTCACCAGATCCCTAATATCTTCCAGATTCTTACTCCTTCTAAGAATCTTGCGCATTGTCTTCCTTGATGTCTGGTAACTTCCATTCCAATTTGGACTGCTTTCTTAATTTTTGGACCATTTTCTTGTGCAACTTTTCTTCTCCCAGAATTTTGCAAATGCACCTTTTTTTTCAATGCTTTTATCTTACACTCATGAACTGTAGCCCACCAGGCTCCTCTGACCATGGGATTCTCCAGGCAAGAATACTGGCCTGGGTAGCCATTCCCTTCTCCAGGGGAGCTTCCTGACCCAGGGGTTGAACCTGGGTCTCCTACCTTGCAGGACTAATGACAGCACATTGCATAGTGCAGGGAACTCTACTCAGTGCTCTGTGGTGACCTAAAGGCAGGCAGATTCTTCATCATCTGAGCCACCAGGGAAGCCCCAAGTTTTCCAACATTCTAGTCATTTTAACCATTCTATGGAGTACTTTTCCTATGTGCTCTCCCAAAGCCCTCTGTCCTGCCTCATTAGTCTTGATCTCTAAGCCTGAAGTAGATCTGTTACTCTATGACTTGACTGTTCATTAAGGTTGGATCAGTTGCTTTCTGTGACCTTGACTCTGTCTCATTAAATCCCTCACAGCGGAGTACCTTTGTAAGTAATTTCCTAGAAGCAGTTGAACTGAAGATTAACAGTTTGGAATTTGGTTTCTAAATATTCTATTCTGCCTTACACTTGATTGATAGGCTGGTTGGGTCAAAAATCTTAGGTTTAAAATTATTTTCCTTCAGAGTTTTTTAAAGACATTGCACTAATGTCTTCTTTGTTGTTTTTCAGTCCCTCAGTCATGTTGGATTCTTTGCAACCCCATGGACGGCAGCACGCCAGGCTTCCCTGTCCTTCACTGTCTCCCAGAGCTTGCTCAATCTCGTGTCCATTGAGTCAGTGATGCCATCCAACCATCTCATCCTCTGTCATCTCCTTCTCCTCCTGCCCTCAATCTTTCCCAGAATCAGGGTCTTTTCCAATGAGTCAGCTCTTTGCATCAGGTGGCCGAAGTATTCAAGCTTCAGCTTCAACATCAGTCCTTTCAATGAACACCTAGGACTGATCTCCTTTAGGATGGACTGGTTGGATCTCCTTGCAGGCCAAGGGACTCTGAAGAGTCTTTTCTAACAATACAGTTCAAAAGCATCAATTCTTCGACGCTCAGCCTTCTTCATGGGCCAACTCTCACATCTATACATGACTAAGGGAAAAACCATAGCTTTGACTAGCTTCCAATTTTTCAGTTGAAAAGATTGACTTCACCTTGGTTTTTATTTCTCTGTATGTGGCCCCTTTTTCTAGAAAATTTTAAGATACTCTCTTTTTGTGTGTGTTCTGAAACTTTATTCTTGGTAATCTGAAATCCAACAGTGCTATGAATGTGTATTTTAAATTATTTGTTCAGAGTTGTTCAGATTTGTATACGAAGATGTGTAACAACCTTCATTTCTGAGAAATTATATATTGTTACCATATACTTTTTCTTTCCTATTTTTATTTTTGATTCTATTAATATACTTTGAGATATTTCATAAACTTTATCTTTCAGCTGTTATTATTTTTTAGATTTGGAATGGAATTTTAAATTTCCAAGTGTTTTCTTTCTTGATTGTTCTATTTTAAATGATCCTATTCAAATTTTGTACAGGTGTTCTCTAAAACGTAAAACAAAATTAGGATTTTTCTGAAGTTATGTCCTAGTCTTTGAAATACTTGTTTTCAGAGAATTGATGTTTTCTATTAATCTCAGTCTTTCTTGGTAATGCCTATGGGATTTCTTCAAACATTTTGTAATTCTTACTGTCTATACTTATCTTCAGATTTTAGAAAGAGAATATTTGACAGGGGGCTTTATGTCTGTGGGTGAGTCTTATTGACTCTCAGGCTTTGCTGTGTGTAAAGAAAGGTAATTACTCATTAATGTCAGATAAGGAGATCTTTTTAAACAGAAGTTTTGAAGTTTTCCTCGGGAAATTTGTTTTGTTATCTTAGAGAACCCTCTGATTTTTTTTTTTTTTCCAACCTGAAGCTAAGAGCTTGGTATTAGGCTTATTAGAAGCAGAGGCAGGAGGGGATGTTTTATGTATTCTAATATATATATCCTACATCTTGATCTAAGTGGTGGTTATTTGTGTATAAAAATGTAAAGTTTGAGTTGAATAATTAAATTTAGGGTATGTTGTGCTCCAACTCTATAAAGATGTTATAGAAATAATGAAATAAATTAGCATGTAAACCTTGTCCTCTCAAAACAGCAACCTCCTCACCAGCCAACGTGTTCCTCACTATGTCTGTGTGGTTACACCCTGTCCCATGAACCTTTAACCTCTTCCCAATCCTGTGACCCCTTCTGCCTCCACTGCTGATTCCTCTGTCTAAGACCATCTTCTGCTCACTGTCCACCTGATTCTCCACTCAGCCATCTCTTCCCAGAGAGGCCTTCCCTGTTCAGCCAACCTCCATTAGTTCCATTTTACTCTTATATTACCCCATCTTCTTTATTCATGGTACTATTCATAATTCACAATTCAAGTTATTTTTTATTTCTTCATTGTGTATCTCCCAGACCACACATTTCATTAGGGCATAAACTATTTTATTCGCTGCTTTGACCAAGTAGAGAATCTGGTACATGGTGAATACACACATAGCAATTCTCTGCCCTGCACCATTCTCTTCTATACCTCCCAGATTTGGGAGGCCTTCAATCACTTTCTTAATTCCACTGATACCATTTGTCCAGCAAACAATTTTCTCACCCAAACTGAACCATTGCCTTAGAAACCTTTCCTGACATTTTGGTCTCTTACTCTCAAAAGAAATTGATAACTTCCTCATATGGGCCTTCACTGTACCTGACACATATTTCTATCATAGAACTTACAAGTTTTCATTTCACTACTTTGTCTACATGTCTTTCACACTTGACTGTAAGTTAATTGAAATTAGAAATCATATCTAATTTTTGTTTCTCTAACAACTACCCTATTCAACAACTGTAAATGAATGAATGAACAAAAATGGAACATAGTTATTATTTTTGGTGGCCCCAAATCATTTTGAATATTAATTGCAATATATTTTTACCTTTAAACATTTAATCAATAGATTTCAATCAGTATAAAACCAATACATTTTGCCTGTAAGACCTGCTGTGGTGTCCTTGGCCTGTGTAATAAATAGCCTGATTCTTGACTTCTTGAGTATGTTTTATATAGTTTTTGTATCACCTCTCTTCCTACCAAGACTAAGTTATTGATTCTTACTAATTCAGCTTTCTTATGAGAAATCCATAGATTATTAAGCTTCACAAATCCAAGCATTTTGAAAAAAAATAAGTGGAAACATTTTGAATGAGGATTTGAGCTCTTCTCTCAGAACCATGGTGCTCAAGCTGTGGTTCTAGACATTGGTATAGATGGCTTGGTATTTCAGAGGCTTCTGTGTGTTAGTTCCCTGTTCTCCTGTAGGTCAGGCAGCGTAATGAAGGGTTGCTGAAGTACACATTTCCTTTTCATAACATGCTAAGCATAATGTGAACCTAATTTCTTGACTCATTTACTGCATCATTGGTGGGTATGTTGAAAAACCAAATTCTCCCATATTGTGATCTATTCTGAGTATGTTTTCTGCTGCTGCTTCCAGCTCAGTGATATAATTTAAACCTCATCCTATGTCCACTGTCACCGCCACTATCAAGATGCTCGGAGCCACTGTCTCTATATTGTTTCCAGATTAAAAGTCTGTTTTAACCAGTGTCCCAATGTCAAGCTGTGGTTGACAAAAATAACTTTTGTCATGTTGAACTGTCATGACCTTTTTTAAAAAACGTAACTGCTTATTGCTACCAATGGTTCTTTTTCATCCCTCCTATTTGTTCCCCTGACATCTGCTCCCAACCCCGCTACCATTCTCTGATTATAAGTTAGGGCTGAACTGAAATTTCCTTGACAGTTGTAAATATTACATGGAACCCTGGGGAGGATGTATTATGTATCTTCTATGGAGCACCATTCCAGGATTTTAATTTGAATACTTTTTAGTAAGTGCTTATGCTTAGCAATTTTTCTGCTTTGAGAATTGACTATATACATCAATATCACATATAGACTCATCTTCTATATCACTAACTATATTAAAGAATAACAATGTCACCTTTTCAATAAACCATTTCATTGCTCTTAGTGGACATACTTTTTCTTGCTTTGAGTCCTTGCATCATAGCCCTTCATTAAGACTTGAACAGATAATTCTTACAATTTTTTATTTTACATAATTTAGACATCTATTTTATCCTCTTTCCTAGAGTAATGAAAGGCAATCAGAGGTCAGGGGTTTGAACTTACTCATCTTTGTATTTCCCACATCTTCCAAAGGAGGAAAATAACAGGCACTTAATAATTATTTGAGAAGTTGAACAGAAGCACTTGACACTCATAAATGCATAAAGTTACTTTATTTAAGTATACATTTAATTTTGAAAAATATAAATGCTAAAATATCTCATCTTCTTCATCTCTTAATTCCATAAAAGTCACAATAGAAAGCTTCATAAAACTGTAAAATACTATAATGTTATAGGAATTTTAGGTTTTATATTGGAAAAAAATTATTAGTAATATATTGAAATGTTTTCTGTTCTTTATCATTGTTCCACCATGTTGATCTACTTCATTTAAAATAAAAAGATGCATCATTTCTCCAAAGTTAATAAAGACTTAAGAGAATAAAAATAAGAATATCTGAAAGTGCGTATTGATTCTGAAAAGTAATGTGCACGGATATGTACCAGCCATGAAAATGGCTAAAAAGAGGCAACTATTCATTCTTTTCACATTGTAGGACTGGGACAAAGTTACTTCTGGCTCTAAAAGTTTCACTGGATGACTTTAGCCCTGAGTTGCAATATTTGCCTAAGAAACAGAATTCAGGATTTTTGTATGTACCCATAGAGCACAAAAAAATGAGAGCCAAAAAATAGAACATATCTAAATTTCTGGTCAAAAAGCAACTTGACTGGTTAGCATATATCACAGAACTTCTTTATTTCAGGCTACAATGAAGCTCGATGAAATCATCATCTGAAAACTCCCAAGGCCCAAGCAAAGTATCATTCAATTGTATTCAGCCACTTGGTGCCACTGGGCTTCATGCTCATACTGTGAAGAGTAGATATGAAATCTCATGGAATAAACAAGAACATCTCAAGTTCCTGCACCAAAATCATGAAGTGGTATGAAAAGGACTGAAGAAAGCTTTGTCCCATCCCTGCACAATGTCAACCTCTGTAATACAACTCAAACGGTTTTGTTTTTGTTTTTGAAAGATAGTCAGCAGTCAACACATTTCAAGTACTTAACACAGTTTTTTAAAAAAGAACCAAAAACTTGGAAGACAATCGTTCTTTGTTTTAAACACCAATACATAGCTGATTAAAGATTTACTCTGTGTGTGTTGGTGCATGTGCATAGAATACATTCAAACTGAATTTCTGATGGCAGACAATTGTTTCTCTTCTCTCCATTCTTTGAATTGGTTGGGGGCTGACTAGAGAAGGTTTGTCTTCCTACTTCTCTGACTTCCTCCACCCCCCTACCCTACTCCACTGCCTGACTGGAAAAAGAGGCAGGAACTGTACCCATTACGGCACACAAAACAATTAGGATCCCAACTTAATCATTATTTTACATAGTAGATGTAATACATCTACTAAATACATCTACATCTACTAAAATACATATTTTATCCAGGAAAACAGTGTCTCTAAAACATCTTTCCAATGCAAGACCGCAAGTCTTCATGCTCTGACAAAGCAGATGCTCTCCTTCCAACACTGAGTCAGTACAACCATAGGACTTTTAACAAATCTGCATGTACCCTTAGTCCTTTATTCTAACAACATAAACCTTTTATCTCTGTGTTTACATCAGGGAGAAACACTTGGTAAAACAAATTTACTATTGTATTCTGTGTGTCCAGTTTACATAAAAACAAAACCACCCCAAAATCTGCTTTAGTTCTTTGATAGTACATTCAGTTAGTGAAAGGGTAAGTCGCTCAGTCGTGTCCGACTCTTTGCAACACCATGGACTATACAGTCCATGGAATTCTGCAGGCCAGAATACTGGGAGTGGGCAGCCGTTCCCTTCTCCAGGCAGGGGATCTTCCAAACCTAGGGACTGAACCCAGGTCTCCTGCATTGCAGGTAGATTCTTTACCATCTGAGCTACCAGGGAAGCCCACGTTCAGTTAAAATACAGATAATTTGGTAGCTCTGTGTGGACCTCAGGGTTGGTTGGTTTGTTAGGTTGGTAACTACTTGTGCTCCTCTGAAAGTAAGTGATTTTTAAAATACTTCCCTAGGTTCCAAAATATTGAAAAGATTTGATACTAACTATTCCTTTTAGCAAACACAAGGTGCTTCTCTGCATTCATGAGTATCAACCTTCCGTCACAGAATATGGGTAATAAATGAAGGTACAGGTAGCTTTATCTATTCAATGGCTGAAATACTGAGTTAAGTTGCTTCAGGAGTTCTCTGAAAGGGACAGAAAGGGACACGAATCCTCAGATACTTGATTCATGATCAGAAATATAAATTATTCTATCTAGAATATAAAAGTGAACAAATGTGTCTTTAATTTAACAAGATCCTAGGTTAGGCTAATCTTAATATGCATGGCATTTAAACATTTCATCAATGCTCCCATAAGAAAGACAGAGAAAAGCTTCATACAGTTTTAAATTAGGATAATGAAAAACAAGATAATATCATCATTTTAAGGACAGCTCTAAATACAAACATGATGCCAAAATTTGGCACGTGAGATTTTAACAAATAACATTTATTCTGCCACCTTCATTTTAATGAAAAAATTGTAGGTCATTTATGTCTATTTTGTATAAAATTAAAAGTTTTAAGATTATCAGATACTATAAAACTAACAGTTAATTTAGGACAATAAAATTTTTATAATGAAAATTTCAAAAGGACAGAATTATAATTTAATTAATATAAGAATGAGTGGGAGGCAATATGTACATATTATGAAACCAAAATAAGTGGTTTCATTCTGCTTCTAGTACTCCTCCAATAACCTGTTTTAGTCAGGATACATCACAAATATGGTTTTAGGAATCCAAAATTATGGATTCACCATTTAAAATGCTATTTTTAATGTAAATTCATAATATATAATGCAGACTATTAAGATATTACATTTAGATAACATGCTAAATTTGGTAAAAGATCTAATTTTCATTTGTCTAATTTTCAATATGGTACTTTGAAATACACATATACACATATATAGACATATATATTCTAAACGCCCCAATAACAAAGAATAATTGCCTTTCAATCTTAAAGACAATGTGAGTATTGTTAAAATGTATACATATATAATACCTCTGAGATCTATCTGCATTCCCATAAATACTTTTTAAATGTGTAAATGGTCTATTATATAGTCTTATGGATTTTGTATTGTAAATAAGGGTTACTGTATCAGTGATAGTGACTGCTATCTGGGTAATAAAATATATTTACCCTCATTTGCATAATGGTAAATCTCTTGGACCTCTGATAGATTTTTCATAAGTGGTTTGGATTTTATAAAAACTGACACAAGAGGCTAGTAACTTTGCCTTTTCCCTACCATAACTCTGTCTCGTTCTAACTTTGCACATATGTGCACCAGCCACACACAGAGCACATACACAAACACACAAATATTTTCCAAATGAAAAGAAGTCTAACAATACTGCATAGGACACTGACATGGTAATACCATCAGCATCTGTGCCTGGATACTATTATCAAAACATCAGTTATTCCCATTACAAAGGAGCGTCTCCCTCCTCCCCCAATCTCCTTCATAGAACAGTTAAATTTCTCTTAAAGAAAGGGAAAAATGGATGCTCAGAAACATGGTGTTTTTAGTCCAATCTAGCCCTCAGGCATACCCTAGAGATGGTGTGTGTATGTGTGTGTGTGTGTGTGTGTGTGTAAAAATCACATTATATACAATACAATTTTTACAGAAAGCCTGGCAGCTACAAATAAGAGGTAGAACTACTCAAAACTATGTTTCCTGCTGCAGGAAAAATTCATTTTCTTTACAGTAATTAAAAAAAAGTTTAAAAAATTGACAAAAAATAAGTTGCAGGTTAGGCCCCATAATTTAAACAACAAAATCTAGGAAGAAAAATATTTTTCAATGTACTCAACAGATAAGTTCATTAAAGGGTTAAAAAAAGTTTGCATAGGAAAAAAGGGACATTCCAGCACTTGCTACAATGATGGCAATAGTTTCTCTAATGGGAATAAAGTACCTTTAGTTTTCCTTCTTTTGATAATTCTAAGATTAGGGTTTAAAAGCAAGAGCAAGTTAGAATAGCAGCACGTTTTCCAGTCCTGGAGAGCAATACAAGCAAGAAGGGACTGTCTGGAGGTCAAGGTTTGTTCGACCAGACAGAAACACAAGCCGGTAAGCACAGCTCCAAAGCTAATGTTGGAAGTTCCTTCAATATTTTAATAAAAGGTGTTATAAAATCCTTAATGCTTTTGCCCTCTGCTCAATAAAGGAAAATGACAGGGTCTGTGCATGTCTTGAGTGACAGAGGAATTTGGTTGTCAGAGGACACATCTGAAAGTGTAGGAACAAAAAGGGGTTCTTCAGATGTTGTTTTTAAGGAATGGTGCACTACTGTCTGGATTTTAACCTATGCAAGAGAGAAGCAGAGAGGGAGCTGTAGTGTTTGGCCAGTGACCAAAAACCAAAAGAAAACAAAAATTAAAAAATAATCAGACAAAAAACGAGAACATAAACAACAAAAACGGTCAGTTTTAAGAAAGACAAACAGGTTACAATGTAGTTTCTGTTCCCTTGCTCCTCCAGAAGTAATCATTGTCTTCAGGCTCAAGTTCTATTCTAATTTGAGGCACGACTTTTACTGGAGTTCTAGGAGGACTAGAGGAAAAGAAAAAGAAAAAAAAAGGAAATAGTAAGTACAACAGAATTCCTTTACCATCTGTCAAATGTTTATGCGTTGTACAGAAGTCAAGTGGGTCCTTCTTTGTTCTCTTTAAATACTTATCTCCTCCTTCTGTATTAAAAATAAACACTTTAAAAATGGGATGAAGTTACCAAATGGGAGTTAAGAAATTCAAGTAAGAGTTTCAAAAGTTCTCATACCTAGGTTAGAGAAAAAGCCAACAACTTAGAAAGAACTACCAGGTAGCTGACGCTGTCAGGAGTTAAAGGACAAAAAGACTGATGTGAAAAATACTCAGAGATTTCACGATTTTGAAAATCAAGGAGGATCTGAAATCTCTAGAGCTGTGTTAAAAAGGAAGGAAACTACTGGAGAAGAACCACCAGGAAATGCCAGCTACCCTCAAATCAGAGATGACACTGGTATGATCCTGGACTTTAACGATCCTGAAAGATTTCATTATTTCTAAGAGTAGGTGGAATAGGTCTCTTAGAATGTTTTCTACCAGTAAAAGCTTGGATGAGGTCTGACGTCTTGGTAATTTTTCTAAGATAAATTTGTAGGGAGGATGGAGAACAGGGTGTCCTGCCAATAACCTGCCATTGATTCCATGTCTGCAGGGCAATCACCCCACAGAACAACGAAAGATACTGGGCTGTCCTTTACCTTGGCATACCGAGGAAAGGAATTTTATCAGCATGATGTATGGCGTTCAAGGAATGTTGGTGATCTTTCTCCTAAAAAGAAAAATTTTTTAATCATAAATAGTCATTGGTAAAGTATAACACTAGAAGGAAAAAATTTTTAAGTCTTTACAAAAATTGGATACATCTTTCACAACTGGAAATAGTAAGAAAGACAAGTTTACATGATTTAAATAAACACTGTATCAAGAATCTAAGTAGTGTGATGAAGACAAAATCACTCAGTTTCCTTTATTCTAGGTTTTCTGGGATGGGCCACTGTTGCTTTCAGTGAGAGGGCAAGCTAAAGAATTTTTAGAGGATGATAACATCTACTGAATGCCTAAGTCTTTGCCCTTGGGTTTCCTGCCATCTTTAGCGTTCACAACTTTGTCCTGCTACTATTCATGGGGGTAAAATAAAGATTTTGAGGAACTTGCTTCTACTGCAAATCCACTATCAATTTTGTTCTTTCATGGATTTATATGATACTAGAAAAGATTTCAGAATGATCATGGGTATTTTGCTTAAGTAAATTTCTCATGTCATATCCACTACTTTCAAAATACCCTTTTAAAGGTTTTTGAGAAAATGAAGAACAACTAGCAATAAATAATCAATCTGCCATACACTTTTTCCAGGAGCCTCAAATTCTATCTGGTGATTTTTTTTAAAAGTGTGAAGTAAAAGTGTCAGTCACTCAGGCATGCCTGACTCTTTGTTACCCCTTGAACTGGGGCCCACCAGGCTCCTTTGTCCATTGAATTCTCCAGGCAAGAATTCTGGAGTGAGCAGCCATTCCCTTCTCGAGGGGATCTTCCTGACCCAGGGATGAACCCAGGTCTTCTGCACTGTAGGCAGATTCTTTACATTCTGAGCCACCACTCTGATTTTTTAAAAGTGGTTTTAAAATTGTATTTGGAAGAGGTGTGCCAGGTCATGATGCCAATAGAAGACTTCTACAGTCTCTTTTTGTTCTTTAATGCTCTGGAAATGAAAAATGAAACCAAATAATGGTTTGGGGAGCTTGAACTTAAAAAAAAATATTCAACTAAATGTTGCTGATAGGATCGAGAAGAAAGTAGTCTCAGTCACAGATTACAGATTGGACACCAAAGGTGAGACTGCTTTAATTCTCTTTTCTTCAAACCAGTGTGGGAACCAGTCTCCAAGATGGCTCCCAATGCTGCCTGCTGCTGCTAAGTCACTTCAGTCGTGTCCGACTCTGTTCGACCCCACAGCCCACCAGGTGTCCCTGTCCCTGGGATTCTCCAGGCAAGAACACTGGAGTGGGCGGCCATTTCCTTCTCCACCAATGCTGCCTACCTTCTGGTATTCATGTCCTTATATAATTCCTCCCAACAATGTACCAGGGTTGGTTTGTGTAACCATAGAGTATGCTCAGGAGAGGGTACAGCACTCCTGAGACGTTATTATAAAAGACTGCAGCTTCTGTTCTGGTTTCTTCCTCTGTTATCGCTGGCAGCCATGGCAGGGACAGCCCTAGCAGATATCCATGAGCCAAGGAACTAAAATCTCCTGCCAACTGCCCTGTGCTGAGCCTGGACGTGGATCCCCAATTCTGGTCAAGCCTTCAGACTTAGACCCAGAAAAGAGCTTGAGAGTTGCCCCCTCAAGAGAGCCCTTGAGCCAGAATCATCAAACCAGTGGCTCCTAAACATCAGGAACTATGTGAGGAGATCCAGGTCTGTTGTTTTAAGCTGCTGAGCTTTGTGATAAACACCAAGAGATAATTAAAATACCCATTTTCCATAAATATTCATTCATTTCAAACTTTTCTTGGTAACTTCTTATTGAAGCTGAAATAGCACTGTCAAATAGAAATAAAAATGCTTCAACTGTCTTCTCCTGTAACAGATCAGGATACGCTGAAGTGCATCTGGAGCTAAAAGAGTATGTTTTCTTCAAATGAAAACTCAAAATAGTGTGGAGGCAATTGGTACTTGCTATTGAAAAAGCTTGAAATAGTCAGTAATGTTACTACAAAAGTGTTCACCCTTTTCAACTGGCCTGTTAATTACAAAAAAAAAAGAAGATGACATGTCAAAAATCATTACACCTTTACCACCAGGCTATTACTCCCAGAAAGACCAGTATAATTACAAAGATGATTTTGAAATAGCAGAAGGAGAATGAAGAAATTAGGAAGAAAATGAAAATATCTTATAGGCTATACCCAAAGATGGGTAGTAATATTTAATGATTGCCAATTGAATTGAAATAACATTTATGCCAAATTCTCAGTATTAACAATTGACTCATTGATCTTTGAGAAACCCACGATGCAATCTCTCTTTTGAACTGATTTGATCATTGGTGGAAACCTAAGGAAGACAAACAGTAACAGACAGTGAGGTAGTACTAGAAGCTGCCATTCTACATACCAGCAGAAAAAAAGGAAATCAATTAAAAACATGGTTATGAGTTTAGCAATTCAAAGAAACTGGCGATGACTTGGATCAGAGAAAAGACAAACAAATAAAAACTTAAATGGTTACAGATAAAAGGAAAAAGTAAAGAATAAAGATCAAGGAATGTAAAAATGAAATTTCATAATAATTAAGTATAAATCTGCACATAGGAAAAAAGAAAAAAGAAAACAGGGGAAGTGAATGGAGATGACAGTCCTTAAGTTTTTTCTCTGTAAAGTGCAAATCATATTCCAGCCGGCATGCAAGAAGTTAGTTCTACTCACTGTCGGAAGGTTTGCTATCACTTAGGAAAGGTTGCTGTTCCATGATGTCCATTGGAATTTTAATACTTGGAACTTTTTCTGAGTATGGGCAGTCAGACTGTGAAAGAAATTTACAACAGTTTTTAGAAAGTTTTTACTACACAGACCTCCCAGGATGGATTAAACCTATCACATTATCATTTACACTGTACCAAGGAGAACAGCCTTAGATACAATCACTTCTCTGCTGACTTTTCAAGTCCTATGGCATCTTCCCATCACACTTATTTTCCTTTCTTCTAGGTTAAGGGAATTAAGTCAGTTAAAACTAGAACCACACAAATGGAGCCCACCACAAATGAAAACAATTGTAAAGTTTTCCATAAGCTGGATTCACAATCAAATATTTATGGGTTAACTGTATGTGTCTTTGAAACAAACAGTTAAGTGTGAAAGATTAAATTTAGGAGACTTCCTAAACTATATGTTCTTGAAATTTTGTTTCATTTATGCTTTCCAACACTACCCCCAGGAAAATGATGACTTATCTTTCCTTCCAAGACACATAAGAATACTTTTTCTAATATTCACTCCCAAAGAGTCATCCATATAGACTTGAAAATAACCCTCCGTCCCTTACTGTAATACTCTATCAAAACTATTTTGTACATAAAGGTTCATCTTCACTAGCTTATTCCAAACATATTTGGAAATTTAGCAAAACATGAGAAGATAAAGTCAAAAGGAAGGTGCCTGAGATGGTCAGATAAGCAGAAAAGAAGCATCACCAAAATAAAAAATCGTGAAGCTTCTTAAAGAACGGACCACTTAAGCCAAACAAAACTGTAACAGATTTCTATAGGATTAACACTTTACTGTTTTTCAGGATTCATTATACTGAATCCATGGCTATGCCTGAACCCAAAAGATGGAATTCAGCTCTTCACTGAAAGTACCGAGGAGATGACATTTAGTTGAAAGGGGAAAAATGGGAACTAGGGATTAAAGAAAATAAAAAACAAATCTTATCATAAAACTACTACACATATAGAAAATTCCTTTATGATAAATGTAAAGAGGATAATGAGCCTTAAATATTAAATTAAAATATTGAATTAAAATATTTCAAAAGATTAAAATATGCACTGGAGTTGAAAAAAAAATGAAAATGTCAAGAACAGGTTTTGGTACAGTATTTCAAAGTTCCCCCAAATAATAGCATTTATAGATGAAAAGATTGGCAGCTCACCCTTAATCATACATAGCCTAATGGGTGGGTTCAAAAATGACTGAGTGGCTCAAAAGTGGGCAAGCCATAATTTTCACTACTTTTGCTCACAAATATTAGAGTTGGAATTCTCATACCCTCGTTTAGCTCCCTATATCCATGGATGCCAAACCACACAATGACCAAGTGAACATCAGGAAAGCCACATTTCAAATGGAGAATCCCCAATAATGGGCTCAATACTCAGAACTTATGGCACAGATATACTCTGGCTGGATTCAGTGTCTAGGATACATATATAAGCTTGTTTGTTTGTGTTTTGTGGGGGTAAGGGGGTAGGGGAAAGAGGAGAAAGAGGAAAAGAAACACATAGTACACATTATCTTCAAGAAATCTGTTGGAAATGTGGATTGAAAATGATAAATATTGTTAGTAAAAGAATAGCACTGCTTAAATAAAATGTGATTTGCTGAAAATAAAATCTAAGAATTAGAAGACTGTCTCAGGAGCTCATTTGATCCAACCTCCGACATTAGAGAGTGCTAAATTTAAAACATTCTTAAAAGTAGATATTTTATTACTATTTTTCCCTTAAAATTCATTAGAGAAGATGATTCCATAAAATTATTTCATACATTTGTAACATGCAATGAATTTTAAGTTTGGTGTCCATGTACGTAAACTGAGGTACTGGTCTTGAAAATTCAAGATGAAATACTGCTTTAATTATCTCAGTATTTCAGGCAATCTTTTCTTTGCCTTGAGTAGCCTAGACATTTATTTCAAAATTTGATTTCTATTCAATGTGTAAACGCATCGTTCTTGTTAACACTGCATCTTAATCTGTGCTGCAGTTTAAGCACATTCTCTCTTTTTCTGTCATCATTGGAAACAGAAAATCTATACACCTGTTCTCATTGAAGATGGATGACGACGGTCACAAAAGCTCCCTCAGACTCCTTTTCTCTTTAGCTAAATGTGCCTCATGTATTTAGCCTTTTCTTATTGGATCAATTTATCTGAAATCCAATTTCATCTGTTGCCTTCCTTCGCTGTACTCTTTCCAAGTTCTCCAAAAGGAATACAATATCAGACAGCTTGACCAATCGAAAATAACCAGACAGGCCTGGACGAGAGCTTTGCTTTTGCCAATATGTGTATGCTTAGAAAAATGACTTAACATTTCTCAGTCTGAAGTTCCTCATCCGTAGAACAGGAACAAAAGTAAAGAGCTGTTTTGGCAATTAAGGACAAGGTATGCCTGATCCATCAAAATGATCAAGTACAGACCAGACAACAAAAACTAACAAGACTCATGTTAGAAGGATACTGGGGATTCCATTAGAGTGGGGATACTGCACTGTGTAAAACCTAGAACAAATCTACAAATCTTCATGTAAAAGGTGTCATTTTGGCTGTCCTTTCAGAAAGCTATTGAAATAAGCTACTTGTGTGAGTGTGTGTGTGTGTGTGAAAGAAAAGCAAATCCCAGATTTTCTCCCAGTCCTGATTACAGACTCTACTGAAACACCAAGATTTCTGTGAAATATTTTCCTAAAAAGTGGACAATGATTTTATTCTTTAGCTTAGTCATACGATTGCAAGAGGATCACCTAAATTACAAGACTGACTATTATAATTATGTAAAAAGACCCCAAATGCCAATTTCCTTTCCATTTTATTGAAGGGTTACAGAAAAGCAATCTCAAATTGCGCTATGACTCAGCAATCTCACTACTGGGACTATACCCTGAGAAAACCATAATTCAAAAAGACACATGCATCCCAATGTTCATTACTGCAGCACTATTTACAATAGCCAGGCCATGGAAGCAACCTAAATGCCCAGACAGATGAATGGATAAAGAAGACGTAGTACATACGTAAAATGGAATATTACTAAGCCAGAAAAAGGAACAAAGTTGGGTCATCTGAAGAGACATGGATGGACCTAGTCTGTATACAGAGTGAAGTCAGAGAGAAACAAACAAATAGCATATCATATATTAACGCAATGTGTGGAATCTAGAAAATGGTACAGACGAACCTACTCACAGGGCAGGAACAGTGATGCAGAAGTAAAGAACGGACATGTGGACACAGTGTGGCCAAGGGAGCGTGGGACAGATTGGGAGTAAGACAGACAGACATACACTCCCATGTGTGAAACAAACAGCTAGTGAGAACTTGCCGGATGGCACAGGGAATTCAGCTTGGTGCTCTCAGATGACCTAGACGGATGGGCTGGGCGGGAGGTCCAAGAGGGAGGGGCTGTATGTATGCATATAGCTGACTCACTTCATTGTCTCGCAGAAACTAACACAACATTGTAAAGCAACTATACCCCAATAAAGTTTTAAAAATTATGTCAAAGTCCAATGCAAGGATAAATAAAATAGCTGAGAAGCTTTTTTGAGGGCCCACTCAAGTAGATACAGAAATCAAGGAGGGGAGGTCACCAAGCATTTGTCCTCATCAGGCTTAAAATTATATAAAACTGAGTTATTATCTCAAATTTAAATCCTGGGTTATCAATAATAAACCCAATACATTTTATAGCTATGAAGCAAGCTTCCTTTTTTTTTATCTAGGTGATCAGAGATTAAAGTTTTTTAAATATGGTGGGCTTGATTTTTCAGAAGTCATTATATCATTATTAGCATATTCGCAGTTACAGAAGATTTCAGAAAATATTTTTAAAAAACAAAGAAAGAAAATAAACAGCAAAGGAAGGTGAAAAATGACAAAGAGAATAACCAGACATACATCGCACAGAAGGGTTAAAAAAAAAAAATTACAATTTTCACATTTGTTTAACCAACTTTGGAATTTTACTTCGGAATTTTAGAAAGCCCCTTACATCATCATTGTCACTGTCCAGACTTCCTTTCTTCTTCTTCTTTTTCTTCTCATCCTCCTTCTTTTTCTTATCCTTTTCTGGAATGACATCATCGAGGAAGCTGAGGTCGTGCTGGGAGAAGAGGTAGTCCATGCCTTTTCTGACAGCTACAAGTGCCAAGATCTGGAAGGACAGATATAAAGGGTAGGAAAGAATGCATGTCAGAGAAGTCTGAGTGCGTATTAATACTGCTCTACCAAAACCAGTAGAAACGTTTTTGTACAAGGCTGAAGTATGACAGAACTTGTCTGGCTTGTATGGACTTATATTAAGGGGACCATAAACATTTTCTTCACGGGGAAAGTTGGTTCATAGAAGTCTTACTTTGGCTCACTTAATTTTGTTCACTGTCATGTGTGATCCCTCCATTTGGAATTTCTGTGTGAAAGCATTATTTTCTAAAGCATTTTCTTCCATGTCAGATTTCTAATAAAATAAAGTTTCAAAGGAAAAATAGCCTGCATATGGTTGCTAATTGTTCAAAATTAAAACATTATACAGGTTTTTGAAAGTCAAAAAATCTGTACAATGCACAGTTCATAGAGACATCTCCAAAATATTAATAATGGGGGAGTCATGGCTGATTCATGTCAATGTATGACAAAACCCACTACAATATTGTAAAGTAATTAGCCTCCAACTAATGAAAATAAATGAAAAAAAAAAAAATAATGGGGGAGTACTTAGTTTGCTCAGACCATTTATTCCAATGGGGTGATATCAATCACCACCTTTAACTGAATATTTACCCTTAGTCAGACACTGTGGTAAACTCTTAGAAAATATTTTCTCATTTATTCCCATGACGACCAACCCAAAAGGTAGATGTTAATACCTCTGACCTAAAAGCAGAGAAAACTGAAGCTTAGGGACATACATAGGTTATCCAAGATCACAAAGCCAGATAATGGGAGAATACAAAAGGTTCCAGCTTTCTAACTCGAACCCTAGGACTCTTGAGCTTTGTATCTTTGATTTTATGAACTGCTCTTGAGGTATATTAAAGATGCTTTTGCTCAACAGTAAAATTAATATGCAGTAGGACCCGGAAGTCCTGACTCTACTTCAAACTAACAGTTGTCTTTATATTATGCTCTATGTCAGCCTCTGCATCTCTTAGAGAAATAACAACTTAATTAAAAAGAAAAAAAGAAAAAAAAAAGCAAAGCTAACATAGCATTATTTCCCACACACACAAATTCAGTGATGAAGTCAAATACAGAGCTAGCATTTCCTTATGTCCTTCTTCATTTGTGATTCAGAGTTGAACATTAGCTATTTCACCTTCCTTCACATCATAATGTGGCGAGGAGAGCCCAGACTTACCCTTCAACTTAGCATGATACAAATTTGAAGAGCTTCAAAAACTAAGCTTCTCTCTCCATTTCTTCTAATTCACTCATTGACCTCTTATAAGTTGCCAAACTGGTCCTCTATTATTTGACCTGAAGTGTGCCTGAAGTATATTCTGATTGACTCCAATGTACAGCAATATTTTAAAACTAATTAATGTCATGTGTACTTGTGTCTACCACGTGTCAGGCATTGTGCTATCCACTTTATATTCATTATTGATGCACAAATAAAACAAAGATGCCATTCTCATTTTACTGATGAGTTAATGGGGGCTCAGGGAAATTCAGGGGCCAGCATGAACCAGAGCCAGGACCTGAGCTCAGCCGACTACAAGGTCCAGCCTAGACAACCAGAGTCCTAGGAACCTTGAGTTATAACCCACCAAACTGATTAGGTCAAAACTCAAAAAAAACAAAACAAACAAACAAAAAAAACTGGAACTATCCATAAAAGACACATGTGTCATCAATATTACAATAACTACACGATGTTGGTGTGATCTCACGGGTGGGTTCAATCAGAACAATCCCTACCATGACTGGAAAGATGATAGCAGCCACGGTGGACTTGAGGATCCAGAGCAAGGCTAGACAGAGCACCTGCAGGAAAGTGAACAAGTGCACTCGCCGCAGCGGCACGTGGCGCAGGTAGATGAAGTCAGGCTGATGCTTCAGAGGCATCAGGAGCAGCTTCAGACGATCCATGAACTGGGGAGAAAAGGGAAGGAGAGGACAAGCACATTACTGCAAGGGCTGACGCACCAAGTCATTTCTTTCCGTCTAACTAACCACTGGTGCTTTATAGTCTATATTTTAGGCAAGCAGGGACCTTGTTAGAGGACACTGGTCAGGAAGAGAAGAAGCATCATCTCACACAGTAAGACATAGTATGACTCCGGTTTTTGTTACTTTGCAGGAAAGTTAGGCAGCTAGAGGACAATATGAGACAAAGTGGCCACTAAAGGATAAAGTCTCAAAGTCAAATATAAACTCAAGATGCTCATCTCCTACATTTTTTTTTTTTTAAAGATCTTGGAGTTTTCCTTTCATTTTTTTACACTTTATTTATTTTTGGTTGTGCTGGGTCTTCATTGCTGTGCATGAACTTCCTTGGTTGCAGTGAGCAGTGGCTTCTCTTGTCATGGCTTGCCAGCTCTGGAGCACACTCTCATAGATGTGGTGTGCAGGCTTAGTTGCTCCACAGCATGTGGGATCTTCCCAGAGCAGGGATCGAACCCATGTCCCCTGCACTGGCAGGCAGATTCTTAACCACTGGACCACCAAGGAAGTCCTCAGCTCCTATTTTCTACATATACTGTCTACACCTTAGGAGAGAAGTGCCTGGGTCTATGCTACTAATAACGTTTTGAAGGAAGATAGCGAACTCATGTGTTAGCTGTGCCTAAGCTGTCTTATCTGAAAAGAAGAGGAGATGCTATGTATCATGTATATTTCAATACTGTTTTAAGTATTGAATATACTTAAAAGGATATAAAAGAAGCATCTGACCTGAAAATGGGAATGCACTGGTATTTTCATAAATTTCACATTATTTATCTATGGCATAATTTCACTAATATATTCAGCAATAAATTACCATTTCCCAGAGAAAAGCCATGTGAATATCATAGTGACTTTCAGATCACCAACAACTAGATACCTGATCTAGGAAAGGCTAGCACACTGTTATGTATAAACAGGTATTAAAATGACTACTGAGCACCTATGTGCCAGGTGTTGTGGTTCAAAGGATAACTGCTGAGTTTACATCAATGATGATAATAAGGATGATATTTAAATACCTATCATAGGAATTTTCACATGGAAGATGCTTACTAAACATCTGCTGAATTGAACAACCATTTAATAAGAACTCTGAAATAGTATCTCTACTTTCTCTCTAGAGAAAAGGGGAAAACGTAAAGTAAATAGGCTATCACAATCTTCCCTGAAGTGATTTCCTATTTAAAGAGTTTTCTTCCTTCCTCCAAAGTTATTTTTGACTGATAGGAGCAGTCCCACCTATGAAGATTGAGGTAACAAAATTTTTTACTAACTCGAATCTTGCCAAAAAAGGTCTAAAAGAAGAAGAGTTGGGAATTCCCTGGGGGTCCAGGGGTAGTTCTCTGAGCCTTCACTGCAGAGGGCACAGGTTCAATCCCTGGTAGAGGAACTAAGATCCCACAAGCTGCACAGTATGGCCAAAATAATAAATAAATAAAAATAAAAGAGGGAGAGTCAAGAGAAAAAGTTAAGAGAAACGGCAATAGGGCAGTACCACAGTAGAATTTTAAAAATCCACTAGCTGTCCTTTCGGCAAGTGATCTTTTTTCCCCTACTGTTATAAATTCACTGATTTTTTTTTCCTTTCTGTTTGACTTAATAAGCATGTAGCTCCAACCATTGATTATACATCTAGAACACATAAATCAAACTTTTGATCTAAACTGACTTATTTAGGCCAAACAAAAATATGAACTATTTGTTTGGGGACCATGTTTGTTTCATTTTTCCATTTAAAGTAAGAAAGAATATTTACTATGTTAGGTAAAAATATTTTTACACATTTATACTTCTCAGGAATTTCATGGACATTCATGAAATAAATCCACATTCACATTCTTCTAGTCCAATCTATGAAGAACCACCTTGTATTTGTAATAAATATAGAAATGGTGAAGAATTCTAAGCAAGGAACTCTACTCAATAAAATAGCCTTTCTCTTTTTGGAGTTCTGGCCACTCTATCGGACTCTAAAATCAAATTAATCTAAATTCAATAAATGAAAACAAGGATTATTACAAAGGGGTTTAAATAAATTTTTATGATCTTCACAGGACATGCAGTCTTTTCCATTAAAACATCACTAAGTGCTAAATAAGGCTACAGTTAACAAGGCTCCAGAAAGCAGTACTTCCAGTTTCCTGGTGCCAATTAAATTAAACCTCAACTGAAAGACAAAGTCCCTTACAAAGTTTTCCTTAACGATTTTTTAAAAAGGCGGCCAGTTTTACCCAAGATGCGACAAACTGAAGTTTTTGACAAAAGTAGCACATTAACCATGTTGACTCGATCCTTTTATTGGTCCAAACTCTTGATCAGTGATCTCAGCCATGGGAAAAGCAAATCAAGTGAGAATAGGTTGCTCTTAGTATAGGGTAAAGGCAAATGGATAAATAGTGCCTCGAGCACATTCAAAGGTTAGACTTCCTTCTTAGGAAGGAAGGGAGGGAGGGAGGGAGGGAGGGAGATCACAGAGAGATTTCCTACTTTCCTAGTCAAATGGCCTTTAACAGCTTATTTCAAGGATGATTATGTATGACATTTGTTAACAAATCTACTTTGTTAACTAAATCAGAGACACAGGTGAATGGTGGAGAAAAGAGAAAATAAATGCATTTTAAAACAGCAGTTAAGGATTAGCACTTTTTTCAATGATCTATTACTGGACTGTTTATACGACTACTAGAAAATGTAAACTATGCTTAAATTGCTATGGAAAACTTACCTGCACACCATTAAGGGATGCTACCCCCATATACAGGAACACACCATAGAGAACAGGCATGGGAATAAACTAGGATGGAAAAAAATTGGAGAAAGTTTAAAAACAATAATAAAATAATAATAATAATAATAAAAAACAGTAAAAGAGAGGGTTAGTTTAAATAAAAGCTAAATCTGAAACTAACTAAAAGACAGGACTTAGTAACACAGTGACCACTAATCAGTGTGCTATACTCATCATTGACCAACTTCTAAACACTTTGTCCTAGAAAGAAATAAAGGGGGGTGAAGGAGACTTTCATATTGCATCTGATGCTTGTTTGCACTTTTTAAAAGCAATTAGCATGCATGACCTTAAAATGACTTTTTTAATGGAGAAAAAGTCTGTTTCTCTTTCCCCTTAAAAGGAATGACCATGTAAATCAGATGTTTGCATGAACTGTGCAGTAGAAAGAAAGGCAGAGGGTTGCCCCACTCCTGAGACCAAATTTCTGTCCCAAGAGTCTGCTGAATTTTCTCTAATTTTCACCAAGTGAAAATTGCAGTATTTATACACCAAATATCAGCTCGGGGTATAAATGCCTCTTTCAATTAAGTAAACATCAAATGACTGTCCCCTTTCTTCTTCTTGGGAATATTAAGAGGACTAACTAATGAAAATGCTGCTTGAAAGGAGCATGGAGCATCTGGAAGCAATTAATCACACACACAGATTAATACACATCTTTTAATGATGAATTAATGCATTTTCATGCATCAGTTATCAAGAATTTATACAGTAGTGTAAGGGAAGTTCCAATATGATGTTTGTAACTTTTGTCTATTCCTAAACCTTTGAAATGTTCCTAGCACTGTGGAAACAAATCAAATCAGGGATGACTGTTTCTGGGAAGTCTTCTATCCAAACAACAACAAAAAAGGGTTCTCAAGCTTGGATTTTGAAAAGAAGTTCAAGTTCAGGAGTTCTCAAAGCTCAAATACTAAAACCACAGTCAATTAAGTCCAGTCTTACCAAATCTGCACAAAGGAGGCTATTGTAGCCAGAAAACAGTATGACTTTAGAGTAATTTTTAAAGAACTATCACATGTATTAAGAAATTGAAGCAAAATGTTTATCAGCCTTTCCTTGTGATTACCTCCAACAGTTCTGTATCTGAGACCCTTTGGCGAATACTAGAGAAATAGGATAAATTCCAAAATAGGTCATAACTGCCAACTGTTATTGATTAGCTATAAAAACTGTTACATTTATATAGAGCAAATATACCGGTTTATGAAAACATTATGTGCCTCTTCCAAAAGAGACTAACAATTTTAACATAGCTAAACCCAGAAAATTAAACCCAGAAAATAAAATTGAACCCAGAAAATTAAATGACTTCGAAAGTTGAAGGTGGTGGAAGGACAGTCTGAGTGGCAGTGAAGCTGTGCGTTCCCAACAGTCACCACAGAGGTGAATGTATCATGTTCCAGACACTTGAGTCTGGACAGTTGTTTTCATTTTCCTTAGAACATGCGTGTTTCCATTCCTTATGATGCCTCCATACAAATTTATTATGAAACTAACGAAAAGACCCTTTCATATTTTTGACTTGTTTTTTTAAATTAAATTTTATTGGCGTATAGTTGTTTTACAATATTGTGCTAGTGTCTGCTATGCAGCAAAGTGAATCAGTTATTTGTACACATATTGTCACCTCTTTTTATTTTTTGACTTATTGTTTTATTTTGACTTATTTCTTAATTTTTAAAATATCTTCCACAGACAAGGCCACTTCCATTCTTCCTTAATATATGATGATTTCTTATCATTTCATTTCTAATTTCTTGGGAAGAAATGAAAGGTGGAAGGAGAGAAAAGAAGTGTATCGTTCATGGGAAACTTGTTAGAAATCCTGCCATAGTTACTTTTTAATCTGGCTTAAAAGAAAGTAATCACAAAGATGATCTTGGACCTTATCCCCCCTGTCACCTGAGCTTAGCTAAGCATTTTCTTGAACATGGTTCTAATGCCAGAGTGAAAGCAATTTGCGCCCATGCCTAGGCCTGTTCTTTCTGAACTGATGATGACACATATTGCCAAATTAATCACAAGATGAAATCAGAAGGTAGCATTAACTCAGAATATGGTATGAGGAGGAAAATAGCTTTAGATATGATCGTATTTTTAAAAAATTATTCTGTGGTGAAAACAGTACATATGAAGAAAGCTATTAATTTGATTTTAGCTAAGTTCAATGTGATACAAATTAAATCCACCATTTTCTTAAGGTAGTGTGGTGTCTCAGTAAAAATCTTTCAGTTTGGAAATTCTGATGAAACATAACAGAGTTACTGGGTTAAAGGATATTTTTTATTGGATTTGATTTATGAGTCATATCAGAAGGTCAATCCCTAAAAATTCATCACAATATAATCATTAATCACAATAGAAATTTCCCGAAGAAAGGAAAAGAAGAATGTGCTTTAAAAAGATAGGATCCCATTTTAACTACTATGATATACATAGTAATAGCAGGGGGACACTATTATAAAGTAAGACAAGAGAAATTAAAACATAGAACACAAGGTATACTAAATTCACAGGCATATCAAGAAGTGTCAAATGATAAAATTATGCCAAAAATCATACAAATAAGCAATCATACCCAGAATGCCAAAAAGCATAGTTGTAGATAAATATTATTGTACAATGCTTTCAATAAACATTAAAAATGAAAAAAATTAAATGCTTGATCCTATCACTAGGTAGAATAATAAAACAGAGATGAGATCAATATTAACATATTCAGACAATGTTACCAAAATTTTCAAATTCTGGTGACATATTCCTCCCTTTGATTTTGATACTGTTAGATTATCCCCATAAGAAAAAAAAATGTAAAAAAGATAAATTAATTTTAAAAAGAAGGGGAGGGAGGGGGGGTCTGCAGTTGTCCACAGCACAGATTTCAGTATGAGAATGAGGTCTCCCAGCAGAATCATAGTCAGTGTGTGTGTGTATAAAACCGAGAATGAGATCTTGATAAGAGCATGGGCACAGAAGTTAGACAGACCTGGGTTACAATTCTGGTACTTGACATTGTGCAACCCAGAGAAAATGATTAACTTCCCCCATCTTCAGTATTTTCATCCATACAGAGCTTATGATAAAGATTTGCTGTTGTTTAGTCCCTCAGTCATGTCCAACTCTTTGTGAGACCCATGGACTGTAGCCCACCAGGCTCCTCTGCTCATGGGATTGACCAGGCAAGAATCCTGGAGCTTCCTTCTCCAAGGGATCTTCCCGATCCAAGGACTGAATCCACCTCTCCTTCACTGGCAGGGAGATTCTTTACTGCTGAGCCACCAGGGAAGCCCCATAACAAAGACTGCATAGCACAGATATTTAGTTCAGGGTCTGGCTCATCATAGATATCTGACGAATGTAGAGATGTGCTGGGCTGAGTTGCTCAGCTGTGTCCAACTCTTTGTAACCCCATGGTCTGCAGCCTGCCAGGTACCTCTGTCCATGGGGATTCTCCAGGCAGGCATACTGGAGTGGGTTGTCATGCCCTCCTCAATGAATGTTGTACTGAAATCATTATCAAGAGGGCTTTTAGTGGCAAGTCAAGAAGCCTACAAGTGCAAAGCACAAGTTTCCTTGGCTCCTCTGTGCTGGGCCTGATGTGGCAGGAGTTTAGGACAGAAGAAGGGCCACAAAGGTCAGAAGACAAGCCTTGGTTTTATCGAAGTTTTACAATATTGCTTTTTCAACACAAACAACTCTCTTCAGGAACATATTATTAAAACAATATCTTCACACCCTTAAGCCTTAAAAATCAACATAAGGAAGCTGCAGGCTTGCAATCTGGTCCGTAAGCATTGAAGTTGTGGAGTGAGCTATGATGAAGAAGTTTGTAAAAAGGCTATCTTTCTCTATACTTGAGAGAATTAGATACTGGGTCGGAAAAGCTGGGTAAGATCATCTCAAGGAAAATGAAAGTGAATAGTTCTTTGAGGGCAAATACTGTTTTATCTCAAAGGTGGTACACCATGTGGCTATGAGATCAGGCTTTGGACTCAGAACTGCCTGAGTTCAAATCTTGGCTCGAACAATTCAAGAACTTTGTGACCTGGCAAGTTACTCACAATTTTTCTTAACTATAAAGTAGATTCAGGAAGGGATAGTTAGGGAGTTTTGGATGGATATGTACACACTCTATATTTAAAATGGATAACCAACACGGACCTACTGTATAGCACATGGAACTCTGCTCAATGTTATGTGGCAGCCTGGATGGGAGGGGAGTTGGGGAGAGAATGGATGCATGTCTATGTTTGGCTGAATCCCTTCGCTGTTTGCCTGAATCTATCACAACATTGTTTGTTAAATGGCTATTCCCCAATAAAAAATTTAAAAAAAAAAGAAATTTGAGATGTTAACAACATAGTAACTGTGTATTATATGGTTGGTGAAGAAATCCAATTAAAACCTTTTTTAAGATTAAAAAAATCCTAAGTGAGTATACTTTTGGTAGGTGTTACTGGAGAACTAAATATAAAAAGTATGTGCAGAGTCCTTAGTTCAAGGCCAAGTTCAATAAACGGGAGCTATGAATACAACCATCTTTATCATCAACATCATCATTTTCATTATCACTTCTTGTTTCCCTGTTACTAAGCAGAGTATACAGCATATAGCAGGAGCTCAACAAATGTCTGCCAAACACAAATTAAAGGCTCTCCTCCACATTCTAGATCACTGAACAAATGTGAAGGATAAATTCTGGTCACTCTTCATGTTAAAGATAAACTAATTCAAGCAAAGGCAACAGAAATAGCAGTGAACTTTTCTTGATCTTTATTGCTTTCGGCTAGCCAGAAGAATGGAAAAAGTAAGCTGCAGAAACTGCCTTTCATCTCCTTCCTGCTCTTTGGTCTCCCTGAGTCTCCCCATATAGAACACTAGCTTACCAGTCAGTATTTCCGCTGCAGAAACACAGATCTAAACTGTCTAGCTAGCCTGGGAAGTCGGCTATTCCTGCTTCTCAGCAGTGCTGTACTGAACCAGTGGTGAGACGTGAAGCATGTACCACTGGTTGCTGGCCAAGGTCAAGGGGTATCCTCCTGAACTTAAAGCTAGTATACCACGATTCCCCACATTGCATTCCTCTCAGTAAAAAGACAGAGTCTGGCAAAGAGATCAAAACAGAAGTCATCAACTTCAAAGTAATCAATGTTCACAGTAAGTCTGCCTACCTAGGCATGGGGAGCGACTACCCAGACTACTTAATGCATGGCAGAAAATATTATAACTAGCATCACTGGAGGCCACCAAACCTGTGAGGGGTCCTGGGAGTTGGGAGGAAAGGGTGGAAGGGAGTTGGGAGGAAATTTTAAAAAATCACATGTTTCTTTCTGTTTCATTCATTTGATCTACCTTTCAAAGGCAGCTCTTTGAAGTATAACCATTCCTTAAAGTTGTCATGTGTTTCGTTAAAACACACAGTTGTATAGACACATAGTCACATTCCCTCCTCCAAGTTAGGTGCTAATACCACTTTCTAAGTGAATTCAGAGGTTAATTGTTAATCTTGACTTTTCTCAGTCATAACTTAGGTTTCAGTTAAACTACTCTCAACATCTGTTTTTTTCCTGTGTTAACTTTTCAAATGAGCTAACAAGGTTCCTGTAGTGAAATGCATGTAATTTAGCAAACTTCAGTGCTAAGAAGGGCACCTGATCTGAAACCGGCTGACCTTTTCAGATGTGGTTCCTGAAGTAAGGAATAGCCTCACTAACTGAAGCAATGAATTGCAATTGTCAATGCTAGACTATTGAACCCTTGTTTTTAAATCTATATTTCCTACAATATGTTGGAAACTACATTAACAAAACAATTTCATTTCCCACAATTTTGGGCAAAATTTTGCCCAGCACAAATGATTGCTGAACTCCTTTTTCACTTTTCACTGATTCTCATATTGACTCCTTTGTATTGACCCAAAGCTGCCAGGTGGAAATAGCCACAATCATGGATACTAGTACCCGAATGAGAAGGAGCCAGAACATGAGTACTTAAGGAAGGTCAAAGGAAAAGCAAGCTATGCTCAGGGATCCCTTATATCTACATCACTCCTTTCTCTGCACTGTAATCTGCTCCTGTAGACACTAACATGTTTTACAAATCAGGGGCAAAAAGAATCAGCATAAAACGAAGAAATAAAGTTCTTTCAGCTTTAACTTCTCTGCAGCCATACTTGGGTGAGAAGAGAGTTAGGAAGAGACTTTGCATTTCTTCCTAAAAATAGCAGTTTATACACTGTTCTCTATGTCCCTTTGGAATCAGGCATGATTTACTCAGTTGAGATTCTCCAAGTTAAAGCCAATTTGCTATAACAAACAAAAAAATTTAAACACATCTGACTTTTTTGAGTTAGGATTTTATACTGCATTCATGAAAAGAAATAATATAAAAATAAATGAAAAAAGAGTGGGTAGTGATGAGTACATAGGAACTGATGGGAAGATTTTGACTTATCTTTACTAGTGGCTACGTCCTACGCAAAGAGTCGGACACAACTGAGCGACTGAACTGAACTGATGTATTAAGAGATCCTATAAAAGAAACTCTGCAGTTGTGTTATGTGAGTCCACCTTCAGGGGCTCCAGGGGCAAATTCCTTCCTAGTAGAGCCTTCCACAACTTGAGGAACTTGAGTAGAGCCTTCCACAACTTGAGGCTATAATGATCTCTCTAAGAGCTGCCCTGTCCACATGAGGTTCCATTGGCCATGTGGGAAAAAACTGTCATTAGACTTTCCACCAGCTGATGTGCTGGGGTCTATGGGGTGACAGAAGACACATAGCACTTTAGCAGAGAATTTGATGCTATGAAACTCACAACTCAAATCTACCCGACAACTTGCTCTGTATTGGCAAAGGGACAACAGATTTCTCTCTGTCCCCACAGAACATAAGATCTGTCCTTTTTTAAGGTCCTCTGTATGTAACCAGAAACAAATTCCTTGCAGTTACTATTACTTCTCAATGTGTTACATGAGATACACATTCCTTCATGATTCCAGTCAAAAATTAATTGTATGATTAACTGATATTGTGGAAATCAAGGGCAAAGGATGAATACTTAAGCCTTTTTTACTGTTTACAAACTGTTGTGTGCATACTGTATGCATTAATCTAATTATTCTGAAGGTAAAGTCAGTCCAAACTGTAAACTGGGATTATATTTCTACTTTCCATGAATTCATCTAGGTGGCAATTGTCATATAAATGTGTGAACTTGAAAGAAATGAAGTTTTGCCTTGCCCTGTACTTCTGAATTGTTTGAGTTCTTTACAAGAATGTACTGTTTCATTACTTGTATAATTAAATAGGCATTTAAAAAACCAATTTAAAAATGCAAATTGTTTAAAAGCAAACAAAAATTTTCAGAGAAAAATTTGGAAAGATACTGCTAACAGAGGTTATTGACAGTTATTATTAGGTCCATAGGTGATATTCATGCTTTGTACTGTAATGCCAAGCATAAGATACAAATTATCAATCATTGGCAAGTATGGTTTCTATAATAAAAAAGAATAAAATATTTGTGTCACAAAAGAAAATGGGAAGTTTCATGACATACATATATATACATATATATATTATACTTTTTAGTACCATCTCTACTTCTAAATAGGCTTTCATATACAGTTTCATATACAGTTAAAGAGACATTCACCCCATCAATCAAACCTGCATATTGACCCTAACTTTCTAAATAATCTATCATTTTTATTCCTCAAAAGTTCATTTCTAAAGTTTTCCAGTTATAAATCATTAATTTCAGTCTCTCTTTGTGGATATTAGGTCTTGTGATTTGAAGAAAATAGAAACAGTCAGCAATCATTAAGAATAAGAGAACAATTACAAAATGATCATCCTGAGTCATTCATGTTATCCAGGAGTCTAATGTGGGAAGGGAGGGTATGATTTAAAGACAAGTAAATGGGAAGTGATGGGAAGAAAGGATGTAGAGAGACTAGCAGAGTGAAAAATGTTGGGAGTGGAGTTCAGGTAGTAAGTGAACTATATGAAACTGCCCTAGCTATAGGTCAAAAAATTTGAATAGTGGTAATTTAATATGGTTCAACCAAATTACTGCAATAATAATAATAATAGAAGGAATGAAGGAGTGAGAAGAAGATAAAGATAAAAGGTTTTAAAGTCTTCATTCTACCTGATCCCTGCTTCATTCAGTGTGTTATGCATGTGATAAGAAACTCGTTGATACTTCCTGGAGAATTCTATTCTTCACATATCCAGTTATCTGTCAGTATTCTGAGAAGGAGGAGAAGGTGAGTATTTCATATATTTACCTTCAAGATGGGAGCCATAAAGACTGACAGACCAGTCAGAATAAACACAAGCGTTCCAGTGACTCTTTGTTCCCTGAAACCAAATCAAAAGATTACCAATCTACCTCTTGTTTTCGTAAACACGCTCTTGTCTTTTCACCTTCAAAAAAAAAAGACTCTACATTGACCAAATCGATATTTCACAAAGGTGTGGATATCATGCGTAATTAACACCTCAATGGCAGCTTATAGGCTCAACAGGACTATAAAATTCTCTTAAAACTATTGCAGTATGTGATCTGAATTCATCAAGGGAAAAAAGTAATTCTGCTAAATCCTTTGTCCTTTTAGAATCAGGGTTAAAAAATCCCTTGCTCTTGGTCAATCAGTTACTGGCCTATATAGAAACCCTTATTTTTTAAACAAGTTGTACTATATAATTACATCTTCCTTCACAGGAGACAGTTATTACATTGCCCCACATTCTAATTAACAAACAGCTCAGGGAATTTCCCAAATGCAGTAAATCCCATCAGTCTCATTTCCAAATCAACAACAACTAAAGTAATTTTTAACAAATATGATTCTCATACAACAACCCCCTCCCCCAGCTCCCAAGAAAGAATCACCCACTGTTGTGGCGTGGGAACTGATGGCCCGGTCGTGTGAGCTAGTCGCCTGAGCACTTAGGAGCAGAGTTTGTTGCAAAAAATACACAGTAGAGTATAAAGGTCTCATAAAAGCCCTTCATGGCTACCCAGATTGAACAGCTGGAGGTCAAGGTTTTCTCAGTGCTTATGAGACAGAAAATTAAGTGGAAAATAAGAATTCCTTTCCTTTCATAGAATCTTGAAAATCACAAGCAGACTCAAGAGTTTTAGAAAGTCTCAACAGAGCTGAAAAATTAAAGGCTTTAGCCTTTAGTTATGATTGTGATATAGTACACACCACAGTTCTAAAATTACCTGCATGTTGAAGAAATGGAATGACCTGTTTGAGATTTTACTCTGTACCATTTAGCCTTTTGGTACTCAAAGGAAATATATGTAACTTGAGAAGTGAACTCAAGAAATTGTTGAAGACTCTCTTTCAAATGAAAACTTAGTCCTTTCTAGAATAGCAAGTCCAAAATAAATCATTTGTCACCAGTCCTTTCTCCTCCACATTGGCCCATCTCCTTCTGACTGACACATAGATGTGTGAGTGGGATGGTTTGTAGAGCCATTTTTTTCTGATTTAACATACCTCACTCCTAGGAACTTGGGCTGTTCTCCAGGTGCAGAAGTCTCTGTCTCCATCTTCAAACTGTCAATGTGAGCGATGGAGATGACAGTAGCAGCCACATACCACGGAAGGGCCATGAAGGAGCACACCACCATGAGGATAGCCACCCAAAAGAGATCCAGGTGATAGCCAGCTCCTTTCTGCAGCAAGAGGTAACAAAGCCACGTGGAGAAAGCACACATACTTCTATTTACTCATATTTCCAGATGGGAGTTAAGATTACCAAAAGAAACCAATGTACTCTGCTTGGAATACATATCTACTGGAAGGTGAGCTCCTTGAACGAGGCTTCATCTTCCTCAGGCTATCTCTCAATAACCAAATGCAAAGCTGTCACATGATATACCTCCTTGAGCTTGAGTCACAGCTTGTTTGTTTATTGTTAATTATCCTCTCTGCATCCAATCACATAATTGGAAAAACAGACATATACAACTACCTTGAAGAGTTACTGAGATCCCCTAATAAAGTAACTGAGGCAAAGTTTCTTGTGGGAGCATAAACGGTAGTGATGGTTATAGAGTAGGAGCCCAATGAATGATGACAATAGCAACAGCGATACTGGTTGTTTTTAGTGTAAGCACAATAAGCTCCTTAAAAACAGATACAATGCATTCTTTGCTTGACTGTTTCGCAGTATGCTGTTCACTCAGAGAGTACGCAGCACATGTAGACTAGAGATCTGAAAGAAACCTTAAGAAAAGCAACCTTGGCACTTTATGTGGAATCTAAAAAAATGCTATAACAACTTATTTACATGACGAAAATAGACTCACAGACACAGAAGACAAATTTATGGTTACCAACGGAAAAATGGGGGTTGGGAATTAGGAGTTTGGGATTAATATAAACACAGTAATATATATACAGTAGATAACCAACAGTAGCTGACTGTATAACACAACCGATAATGAATCTTAAAAAGAAAGATTTATATATATGTATGTATATATAAATATATTATATGAAAAACTGAATCACTGCTGAACACTTTAAGCTAACACAACATTGTAATCAACTGTACTTCAATTAAAAAATAAAGACAAAAAAGTACATAAAAGACCATCTCTCACCTCTCATTGTACACGAAAATAATGGTTTAACAACCTCTGAAACATTACACTTAAGGTAATTATACTCCCTTAATAAGAATAGGCTGATTTCAAACACTGCCAGAGAGTCACAATAACATTTACTGACTGGAAGAGCAGACGATGTAACAAAAGGTCTAGCTCTTTTACTCACTAAATAAATATTGTTAAATGTGTCCACGATGTTACTCTATGATTATATTTCTCTGCTCTGTTTGTGAAGAAACCAAATGCCTAACCCCCCCATGGAGCCTGAGAAAACAGAGCAGTCCATTTTCACAGCATGGGAGCAGCGGCGCCAAAAGCCAGTGTGTGAGCAACCTGAGGGAGTGGGGAGGCTGACTGTGAAAAATGAGAGTGGGCTTTACACCAGGAACCCGGCGACTCCATCATTCAGATCCTGTTACATTATTCAGAACACCACTCTCTTCTCACCGAAATGCCAAGATTTTACCCCTGGCTTACACACATGGGTCTAATCCTGTTCTCAGAGAACTCATCACAGGGAAGGATGACTGACAAAAGAAAGAAAAGCATATTTTTACTTTGTCCAGGTTTAACTAAGAATGAAAGCCTCCTTGAGAGACAAATAGGTTAATATATATTCATAAAACCAGTTCATTGCAGTAAAAAGCATAAGGGTTTGAACTGGGACTAGTTTAAGGTAGGGGAGAGGAGGGCAAGGGAGTGACTAATGAGGTGAATATATGCTACGTCTGGGGGTCTCAGTCATTCACTCTGTCAACAAACTCTGACTGCCAACTTATGAACAGACACAGGCTTAGGTGTTGGTGACATATTTGCAAATAAACCAGACAAAAATTCCTGCACTAGTGGAGTTTCCGTTCTACCGAAGGAGGCACTGGTAAAGAACATAAACAAGTAATCTATACAGTATCTAAACCAGTGGAAAGCACTAAGAAGAACTAAAGTTGGATTTGTATGCTGAATACTGCGGGAAGCCATTGTAGGGTTTTGAAGCAAAGAATGACATGACTTGCTTACATTCTAAATGCCATGGATGCTGTGTTAGGAGCAGACGGAAGAGAACAGTAACCATGAAGAGGCGGCTGCTATGACCCGTGCAAGTGACTGTCGTGGCTGGAATCAGGGGGCACCAGTGAACGGAGTAAAAACTGGGTGATTCTGGCTTTATATTGAGGTGGGACATAGAGGATTTGCTGACTTCTGCTGTGGGTGTGTTGGCCATTCACAACCTAGCTTCTGTTCACATCAGCAGCCTCGTCTTTGACCTCTGTCCCACTTGGATCTTATGTTACAGCCACTTTCAACCAATTCCTCAAATACGTCTTACTGATGCCTTTGGCGTCTTTGCCCACGTAACATCCCTCCCTAGAAAAGCCTATATTCTCCCCTTGGCTCAGTCCTTCTCATTCTTAAATCAGCCTTCAGGAAATCTTTTTTTCCTGATTGTTTTTCCTTTCTTATCCCAGGTGAGATAGGTGAGTTTGGTTAGGTTAGGTCTCTTCCTTTATGTTTCCCTGTTAAATTATGCTTTCCTCTATCACGGCATTCATCATGCTGTTTTGAAATTGTAGGTGTGTTTATTTGTCTTTGATATTTGACTATAAGTAACATGAGGAACTGGACTGCATCCTGAATACCTAAGCAGAGCACATGATGTATAGTCAATGCTCAACTGAAGTTTATTAAAAAGTGGATGACAAGTAGAATGTGTACATTCTTTTGAGTGGCAAATATAAACTCTTAGTTAGCAATACAAAAAATTAAAACTTACTTGCTGATTGGCAGCAATGTGAACCTTTTGTGGGGGTAAAGGGGAGGTGGACAACATCTGGAAATATCACATAGCTACAAGTTTTACTTAGACTAAATCACTCAAGACTATATTAGAAGTACCAACATGGTAATTGATGGGCAGAATCCCCATATCTTGTCATCATGGAAACTGTAATAACCTAAGGATGTTCACACTGACCGGATCAATGGGTCAAAAGTATAGTGGTTGCAGAAAAAGTCATGGAGGTGAGCTACCCCCATGCTTTCTCTCTCTCTTTTTTTAAATCAAGCCAGCTTTTTAACCCTTTTTTTTAAAGAAAGGAAATTATTTATTTTTGGCTGTGCTGGGTCTTCATTGCTTTGCATGGGCTTTCTCTAGCTGTGATATGCAGGGGCTAACTCTTGAGTTGCAGTACATGGGCTTCTCATTGCAGTGGCTTATCTTGTGGAGTGGCCCGGGCTCTAGAGTGTGGGCTCAGCGGCTGTGGCACACGGGCTTAGCTGCCCCTCGGCATGTGGGATCTTCCCGGACCAGGGATCACACCCGTGTCTCAACAGGTGGACTCTCAACCACTGAACCACCAGGGAAGTCCCTCCAGGGTTTCTTAAACAATTTCAAGTAAAACAAGTCTGAACTAGATATCCTGGAGACTAGCAAAAAGGGGCCACATAATACCAAAGAGGGTGGAATGAGGACTGTAGAAAGTAGAATACAAAGGTAACTGCAAAACCATCAGAACAAATAAAAGTTCTGGGACAAAGTAATTATAAACACATAATTACCCTGCCTCTTGACATCACCCCCTTCAAAAAGTCTTCTTTTTCCTCAACTAGGCTGAGAGTACCTGATGCTCTTAAAAGGAAGGGAATATCATTAACGTGACCGGAAGGCCCTACATGGTTTGTTTCCTCATCGTTCTCTCTCCAGACCCAACCCTCCCTCTCTCACTGCAGCCACACTCAATTATTTAAGTCATTCATTCTCAGCAGGTTACTGGCTCCCTAAAGCCTGTTCCTACATAATGAGTCCTGTGCCCTCCTGTGTTCCTCTTACTACCCAGGCTCACTCAGCTAACCCTACTGATGGCCTGTGAGATCTCAGTGTAAGTGCTGCTACCTTGGAACCCCCAGTACCTCTGGACTGGATCAAACCCTCTCTTACAGACTCTTCAAGCACCCTGCCCTGATTTCACAGCACCATACTTATCTGCAATGTGACAATGTGATTGATTACTGGAATGACACATCTCCCTCAGGGACAAGAAGGGAGGTCCATGAGGACAGGGACCACATGCAAAGTTTTTCTCTACTACCGAAACTCCAGCACATGACACAGAGCCCACCACAGCATGGACACTAGATAAATGTCCGTTGGATAAATGAACGCAGGTTAATTCATCTGTTCAGTGGCACTCTGCTAGATCCTAGAAATATAATTACAGTTAATACACAGTCCGTGTCCTCAAATGGTTTAGAGAGTAATAAAAGAGTTGGAGAAATCAACAGGCATTCTCAATACCACAGTGCTAAAGGTCGATAGTAAGGATGAGCTTGGGATGCCATGATGGGGAACACCTTTATTCAACTCAGCTTAAAGTCAGGGATGGTTTACATAGGAGGTGGTATCCAACTTGAGCCCTAAAACATGAGCCATAACCAGCTGGAAGACAAGATATAGGCAATCAGGGGGAAAACAACAGGCAAATGGGCTGCCATTCTGAGAAAATTAAGTTGAGCTGGTGCTTAGGAGGAGATGGGAAAGGTATAAAATAAGGCTAAAGAAGTTAAGAACGTTCATGTTTTGTTAAAGGCTTTGGAAGTTTTAATCATAAGAGCAATGGGAAGCATTTTTGTAAAATGCCATGTGACATCTTCTCCTCACCCCTCATCCCTAGGGCCACTGCCTTCTTCAGCTTCCTGGCTTCCTTCACCTTCACTCAGCAACCCTTGGCCCTCAATACAGCTCTAGCCACACAAACCTCTGCTTTAAACTCGTCCCTGACAGTTCACTCTCCTCATAGAGTAATCTCTTCAAAATCTCAGTCATTGCATGGTACTTCCCTGCCCTAAACCCTTCAGTGGCTTCTTGTTGCACTTAGAATGTAACACCTAAGCACTGCAAAATTCTCCTACACCAGTGTTTCTTACCATAACCATTTTGCCCACCAGGAGACAAGTAGTAATGTCTGGAGATATATCTTTGGTCACGACAACTTGGGAGAAAGAGTGTGACTAGAATAGAGGCCAGAGAGGCTGCTAAATAGCCTACAATACACAAGACCAACAAAGAATTATTCAGAAAGACAATAATGCCAAAGTTGAGAGTGTCTGTTCAGTGGTGATTGGGCCCCACTTTCGCTGACCTTATCTTGAATCACTAATTCCCAGAGGCTCTAGTCACACTAGTTTATTACTTGTTTCCCAACACACCAAGCTCGTCCTCACCCCAGGGCCTTTGCATCTACTCATATCTTTGCTTAGAAAACTATTTTTTAAATAAACATTCACTGGACACCTATGCTAGATCTTGTGTTAGATAAAAACAATAAGACAGAATACCTCCTTTTGAAAGGTTTATAGATTATTAGTTGAAGTCAGAGGTGGAAGAAAAGAACTCATGGTTTGTGCAAGATACAAATACAAGGTCAATTCCAACCTAGCGGTGGATATGAGTAGTGAAGAAGGGAAATCCATGAAACTCCTTCAGGGTAGAGACCATGACTGAGAACAATTTTAATCTTTAATATCTAATGCAACTGTTCTATACATAGCAAGGACTCAGTAAGCTTGCAAAAGGTTAAGTATGTCCTCTAAAGTTTATAAAAGTTTTTATCTTCATGGATATGAATCCAAAGCATGTTCTGCTTTCTTAAACTGGAGAATAGTTTAAGTACAAGGACAGACATTGAAACTTTCACTTCCTTTTGATACTATACGTACTTTGCCAGCATAGAACACCAGTCATTCAGGAGTAAATCCACAGAAATAAAAAATCTCTTGAGAGAAAATGACAAGCCCGACAGTGTATTTGATAGAGAGATGATAACAAAGGGGTCAGGGGCAGTACGCACCTAAGAACAGATACAGAATAAACGTTCATGCTAAAAGCCCCCCTGGATTCAGAGAGCAAGGTGGTTTATGGGGACACTGAGAACCAGGACACAGTTTTTCCCACCAAGGGCAGGGACACAGATTTGTACATATTATAATGTATTCTAAACCAAGATTCAAAGAGGTCTGAAAAAGACACCCAAGAGTACAGAGTGCTTGAGCGTGTCCAGTGTGAACCCACAAAATCTTCCTGCAGTGATGACATCTAAACGGGGCTTTGACTAGTATTAAAGTTCTCACATTTCCTATGAGAACCAGAGATGGGTTGGAAGGTTCTCGGTTATTACCCACCTTACAATTGAGTACAACTCTGAGGACCATGTAGCCCCAGATAACAAAATTCTTCAGTATGTGTTTCGTTTACCTACCTTATGGAAATCAGTGTGATGGGTCACATGAGAGCTGGAAAAAGGACTAAAACATGGTCCTTGCCTTGCAAATGTTTTGGCTCAGAAAAGAAGAAAAGGAAGTTATACTAAAAAACTACTGCACAAGATACTATGTGACCAACGTACAGCGTGTATGTGTGGGTCAGTTTCTCAGTCGTGTCTGACTCTTTATGACCCCGTGGACTATAGCCTGCCAGGCTCCTCTGTGTCCATTGGATTTCCCAGGCAGGAATACTGGAATAGGTTGCCATTTCCTCTTCCAGGGAATCTTCCCAAACAGGGATCAAACTTGCATCTCCTGCATTGCAGGCAGATTCTTAACCGCTGAGAAACCAGGGAAGACCAATGCATAGAGTAGTACAAACATAATAAGAGCAAAAACAGGTGTAATAGAAATTATATATTGTATATGTGATTACATAATGCAATGGAAATTACATTATGAGTGAAGATTTCACTGACAAGTTTTTACAAGGATGGAGATGATTTTGATAGGTGGTAATCACTGAGGAGTGGAGAGGGAAGTTTGAATAACCAGCAGAAGAAACTGGCAGATTTGATGCCAATAATTCATCTGATCAGTACACTGAATAGTATGCAGAATCATTTTAAATTTCGGGTGAGATCATATCACTTAAATTCCAAGCTAGGGCAAATGGACATTCTTCAAGGGGGAAAGGTTTAGAGGAAATAAAGTGCATAAATGTTTAGAACTATAGGACTGACATCTAAGAACAAAGTTTTTTAAAAAAAAGTCCCAGGTTTTGAAATGACGCAAAGGAGATCGGTCATTCACTCATGGTTAAACCATTAGAACAGTCTAGACATGAGATTAAAGGACTGAATCTAACGTATGAGAGAAGGAATAGAAAGGAAAAAGTTACAACAAGGCACCTTTTGTAGTTATCCAAGAAAACACACTCAAAGGTTTTACCATAGAGTATATCACACAAAATTTACTGCTACAATGATCTAATATCTATTTCTAGATACTGATTCCAAATGATTTTCCCTCCCACGTCCTATCTTTACACCTAAAATCACTTTCCTTATGAGGAGTATCCCTTGCTTTGAGGTCTGAAGCTCAAACTCTCTTTCTGCTTCTGCCAATGACTCAGGGAAAAACCTTGAAGAAGTTGTGACCTTGCCGAACCTCGTTTGCTTTCGAGTGCCCTGTAGGAATAATGTGGAACGTAACTAAGCAAAGGGATGGCCACAAAAAGCCAAGTGCCTTGGTGTTCCTCATCAGTACAGAGCTGATTGCACGATGGGAAGGTGGGTCCCACTCCAAACAGAGCAATCGGCCAGCCAGGGCCACTGGACGCAGAGCCAAAGCAAACACCACCCCTGAACATGCTGCCTTTCACATCACAATGCCTCCATCTCTCTCACTGTTTCAGGTTTCTCTTCTGAATCAATTTCATAGCACTCAGGGCTCTTTATCGTTTTAGACAGAATTTTCAATGTTCACATTCCACAGCCTCTTTCCAAACAAAATCTGAACAAAACAATATCCAGAGTGAGAAGCCTTCAATTCATGATCATGGCTCCACTGGTATCTTTATATTTGTGTCCAAACACTGGCACTTATTCTATAACTATTGTCATTCAAAGGAAAAACTTCAAATAAGCAATTCCAATGGTGATGAAAACACTTTTTAAATATATCCAGCTCCTATTTTAAGAGGTAAATCCTAATATGCCTTGATTTTCCAATGTTTTCTACAGGGAATAGAAGAATAAAATTTCAATATTTTATCTATCCTAAACTTACTAAACTCAAAATTCTGCATTTTATTAGTAAGGAAACTTAATGGACAAAAAGATTAGGTGTTTGCCTTCAAGGACACATACCAAATCTGACCAACTAGATCTCAAAAGTAAGAAGATGTTTCCAAATATTTTAGGAATAAAATATATTAGTCAACATCCATTTCCAGCCTTTCAAACTAAACAAAGACCAAAATGCCTCCCAGTATAGAACATCTAAAAATGCTCAGCAAAATACAAAAAATGTCTCATCGAAATCATGGTCTATCTGTCAGAAAGTAAGAGAAATACTGGAAACAAAAAATAATGGCAACAAGAAAGAATAAATCTACCACATCAGTAAACCCAAGAGCTTGAGCCTGCCCTCTAACACTGGGCTAATCCTGGGGCTCAGGCATGATGACCATATGAATCCTCGGGACTTAACACCAAGCCTAGGGACGTAAGGGGTAAGGGTATAGATGGCAGACATCCTCTAAAATAAAACTAGGATACTCTAAACACAGTATAGCCATTTGGTCAACTAGGAAAAAAGGCCAAAACACTCCCCGCCCCCCACCCCGCCCAGACAGAGAGAGAGACAGTGAAGACACATACTTCTTTTTGCCTTGCCACTAGATACAATGCCATTACAAAAAATCTCTAAAGATATTCCTAACCATAAAACTACAACTGAGTTTGGGGCTGGAATTCCCATTACCTTTGCAGTTTGGAAAACTTCAAGCCTAAAACGCAGTGTGAAGGGATCCTGGCCTTCCATGAATTAGTCTTACCACCACCCCTTCAAAAATCTATCGATGGATATAAAGTATGAACACTATATCCATCAAGCGTCTAAGCAATCAACAACACCTTCTTTGCCACATATTGTCCTGCAGCTTAACATTACCATCCCTCCATCAAACAGCAGAGTCCATCCGCACCTCCTTGAATGGAGGATGACACTGTGACTATTTGACCAATTGACTCTGGCAAAGGTTGAAAAAAAACCACATTTTTATTTCAGTAGTTTTTTAGAAAAAGCATTTGTCTTTGCCTTCATAGAGGACAGTTACCAAGTTAAAATCAGAAGCATAACAGTGGCTTAGTGGTAAACAGTTAATGTTGCCCTCTCCGGTGGTGAAGAAAACATGATTTGAAACAATCTTTTCCAGGATTAAATAAGGTCTTCCAAAAGTAGTACACTGAGGAGATGTGTCCACAGAGGGTGATCTATGACTCTGTCAAGTCTTAAATAACATGCCAATTAAACTATCTTGCTTTTGAAGTAATCGGTATTTTTCAGTAGTGCGTACAAAGGAAGGAAAAAGCAATGATAGCTGTTGATATGAACATTTACCTTGAGTTTGTGTTCTTTCCTGTTCACAATCACAGCTGTGATTTGCTGGTCCATGAAAATCAGGATGGTGACCAACAAGGCAGGTATGGCAGCTGCAAGGTACACCCACCAGGGGTTCCCGCCGAAGGGGGCAACAAACCACCCTCGGTTTGGACTCGTTGGCTTGAAGAAGAGAGAAAACGTTATTTGAAACAATACTAACACATACTCCACAATGAAAAATAAGTGGGGAAGACAGTTTTCTATTTGGAGAGTCAACAAGTTAAAACAACAGAAACAGTTCTACTGATAGGTTAGACAAAGATTATTCACCAAAAACTTCCTAAAGGAGGTTATTTTTAAGGCAATGTTTTAAATGAAGGAAAACTAAGAATATAGGGTGATGGAAAAGAAGCAAATGTCACCTTGCATGTTCAGGATGATCTAAGATAAGACTCAGGAGGGAAGAAAGTGATTTAAGGGATGGCCATAAGAAAAACCCAAATGCAATATTCAGTAATGAGGCAGGCAAGAAACTACAAAATCACCTTGAATTTTGTCCATAAGTCTTAGCAATTGCACTGAAGTTGTGTCTACTACTGCCAAATTGAAATGGTTTCATAATTAATACATTAAAAGCTACAAATATTTAATGTTATACCAAATATTTCTTATTTTCATATTTTCCTATTCTTCTCCAAATTTTAAACAATACAAATAAACTAAAATAGAATTCTATGAATTATTTTCTCCACATTTACTATCGAGAAATTCCCACTTCTAAAGATATTTCTGCTTCACTTTGCTCATAACTCCATCACTGAACCTATATACATTTTACTACATTTACCAGGCTGTGAGCTTAAAAAGAAAGGAACTCTGTCTTGCTCTTCAATGTATTTCAAATCCCCAGTACAGGGCTTGACTTAAAGCAAACATTCAATAAATGCTGACTTAAATAACTGAATAAATGAGAACTTATCTTTGCTAATGGCAGAGAAAATGCAAAAAAAAAATTTGTTTGCTATAACACTAATATTCCTTTCTCATTAGGGAGTCATGAAGCTAAAACTGCTGTTAGTTTAATTTTTCTCAGCAAATATATGGTTATCAGTGATGAAAAGAAAGATTACGGGTGTTTTAGAAAATAAGTGAAAGACTTAAAATGGAAAATTTAGACAGGGATATTCAAGAATGACTGAAATGTAAATTCTACCCATTAGGTCTTCACATACCAATAGGTTTATAAAATGAATAATTCCCATATTGTCCTTGTAATAATTAAAATGCACATTATATAGAAACGTGTGTTATAGCAAGCTGTTTGGTAGCAGGAAAACAGCACTGAATTAGTAATGTGACCTTGGAAAGTTTATTTAATTTTTATAAGCTTCAATCTCAACTTCACAAAATCAGGATGATAGTTATATTGCATCCTAGAATTACTATATGCATCAAGGTTACAAGTTGTTTGAAAATGTTTTGGATACTTTAAATACTCTAAATAGATAAAACAGATTTTATAATGCATGTATTTTCAATCAAAATCAGTATAATGTGAACCTTGCATTTAATTCTAGTCAGGCATTTGATTTTAGTGAAAGAATAGACAAAATGCATAGCAAGAGACCAGTTATAACAAAGAAATGGGTAACAATACAAAACTAACTCAAAGATAAGACGAAATGGAATATGGGAAAGAAAAGAAAATCAGGGGATGACCAAAAGACAGAGATTCACCTACCTTGAACTCACTTGGCACAATTAGTTTTGGAGTGTCCACACCTACTAGAGCATCTATTACACAAAAGATGAGAATGGACAAGATAATGGCAAAGTCACTGATGAGCTTTCTTGCCTGGGAAGAGAAAAAAGAAACAGGAAGCTTTAAGCACTGGATATATATATATATATATGTGTGTGTGTGTGTGTGTGTGTGTGTGTGTGTGTGAAGCACTGGATATATGTGTGTGTGTGTGTGTGTGTGTGTGTGTGTGTGTATGTCTCTGTTTGAAGTGAATGAAGAATTCTGTTATTTGCTAACAGTTTCTAGTAACAGCTTCATCAACAAATTAAAGGAGGTGTCATACTGCCGGGAGATTTTTTTTTTAAGTTGCTTTTGCATCACTTTCTTACCTGGCCAGAAATAATCTAATTGCACCAAGCAGGTGTGTGTGTTGTGTGTGTGTGCATGTGTGTGTGTGTTTAGATAAAGGAAGGGAATCAAAGAAAATTTATCCTTGAAGTACTGTACTCTCTTCCTGTATGTCACAGAAAGGAGAGCTGGATAGGATGAAATTTCAAGACATATAAAAATCTGCACAGAGACATAGAATTCTTTTTTTACTACTTGGGAGGTAGTATTGTTTAAATGCACTGGAGAAGGAAATGGCAACCCACTCTAGTAGTCTTGCCTGGAAAACCCCATGGACAGAGGACCCTGGTGGGCTATAATCCAAGAGGTAACAAAGAGCTGGACATGACTGAGTGACTAAATAACAACAATGAGGAGTACAAAGCAAGATAAATTCCACAAGGTAACCTGAAAACTCCATGAACTTAGCAGAGAAAGGGTTACAGTTTCAGGGTAATGAATAGACTGAAGACCTCAGAGAAACAAAAAGTGATGGAAGACAGAAATCTGATGGCTTCATTAAATTGGCCAAAGAAAGTATTTTTTTACTCTAGGCTAGTGCTTAAAATTTCCTGTATGTGGAGCCTCTCTCTCTCTCCACTACTTCTTAACTGTGGTTACCATTAGCTTACAGCCTTTAAACTTCCTAAGTACCTGCCTCTGGCTAGGGGCAAGGGCTGGGCTTTGTGGGGTGTGCATTAAACTCAAGTCTTCCCCGTGGAGTGGGTGCAGAATGGCCATATCTGATTCAGCAGGGAGCATGGGACCATTGAGTTGATTGTCAGGGCCTCTGCAGTGACGAGTGGAACTGACAATGGCCTAGAAGCATTACTGGAGCACGAAGGGCTGAGTTTCCCAGTAAGGTATGTATTCACGGTAGTACATAGTTTGATCGTTCAACAGAAATTTACTTAGCACATTCAGCTCTCTCTATTCACAACTTCTGCTTCCATAATGAAGGACCAACTGAACCTATCCCTGCTTGGTGCCAGGGATACCAGGGAACAAAACAGATACAATCCATGTCTTCATGAAGTTCACAGTCAAGTCATTCTCGAGGAAGCCTGCTCCTAAACAAAATCAGGATTGATTCAGCAGTGGTCACATGATCTCAGGGTGAGCAGTCAGCTTTCTGATGCTGCTAGATGGAGGGCGATCAGTGATGGGGCTTAGTGGCTTCACCGTTCTTAGGACAGAGGGTCTTTTGAAAGAGCAGTATGACTACAGCAAGCAGGTATTCATCAGAAACTAAAGTGGAGGCTGGAATTACTTGGCAATGTGGGTGTGAAGGACAAGTTGTAGTTGTTCAGTCGCTCAGCTGTGTCCAACTCTTTGCGACCCCATGGACTGCAGCACACCAGGCTTCCCTTTCTCCCAGAGTTTGCTAAAGTTCATGCTATCTAACCATCTCATCCTCTGCTGCCCTTTTCTCCTTTTGCCTTCAATGAAGGCAGAGTCATGCTCAATTCTTGACTGTGACTAGGTGGCAAGAGTCTTGAGGACTCACCAGCAGCAGGATCAGAGATGACCCTTTTGACCTGGAGTTCCTTTCCCTCTTGGAGGACTGGTCTAGCTTTCTGGACAAGTCCACACAGAGGAGCAGAGAGCCAGCTATGAGACTTTAGGGGCAATTTAACACCAATCGCATACAATTATACAAGCACAAATAGATGGCAGAGATCAATTTGGGGAACATATAGTACAGCAGTTAGAAACACAGTTTTTATAATCAGATTGTCTGGCTTGGAACTCCAGCATCATTATTTCCTAGTTGTAAATACTTATCCTTTCTTAGCTTTAATTACTCCAACCACAAAATGTAGCCAAAGTAATCCCTATGACTTCATCAGTTTGTTACAAGAATTAAATAGGATAAGCCATGCAAGTGCTTAGCATAACACCTGCAACAACATAAACTCTCCTAATATACATTAACTCGGGTTATTTCAAGTTCCACAAAGTCTCTTTGGCTGCAGAAACCACTGGAATAACTAATCTACTGTCAGGAGGTCTTTGAAAGGAATCTTGAATTCCAAGAAACAAGAAATAAAAGCCCAGTAATAATATGAAACTGCCACGCAGAGCTCATTTTGGTTGGAAGTATCTGGAATCCCTGCAGAAAAAAGGATGTTTCCAGGGGCTCAATATTGGAAGAAACACTCATTTCTTTAGTTTGTGTGAGTTAAGTTTTGACACAGGCAATTCGGGATGGTCTGGCAAGTGATGGTCATTGTGAAGCAGGTTTAATATCAAGATGTTACAACTGCTCTGGTCCAGTAGGTTGTGAATCAATGAAGACCAGAGGTCACTGCAAAGGCAAAAAAGGAGTTCTCTCTTCTTTATCACCCTCCCAATCCTTACTTAGCAAGTCCAAGTTTTTGACAACTCCGATATCCTAGAAATTGCTCCAAAAGAGGGTAGTGGCTATTAAAAAGTCAGTGTTTCTCCTCACCTCAGCCCCCTCCATAAACAGGAGGAGGGAAGCAGAGGCTAGCAATGAGTCCAATCTGCCATTTCTTGGTAGAAATTCCATAACGCCCGTATCTCTGGCCCTCCTAGGGGAAAGACCTGCCCGACTGGAATCACTACCAAGTACCAGAGCAATGTTGCTTCCTTACTTAGGAGAGGAGGCATTCTCAACCTTCCACACACTAAGCACCAAAGCCCTAAAACTGCTCTTTCAGTAGTTTTCTCCATCTTCATTAATGGCAATTTTTTTTCTTCCTATTGCTTAGGCCAAAAACTTTGGACCATCCAAACAACTCTTCTCTTCCTCTCACATCCTACATCTAACAGGTCAGCCAATTACCTTCAAAGATCCTGTCTCTTCTCATCACCTCCATTTCTATTCCCACCCTTACCTAAACCACTGTGTTATCTCATATGGTTCCTGCGTCCCATCTTCCTGTCTCTGTGCTCACCTGCTTCAGGACATCGCCAAGATATCAACCAGGATAATTATGCAAAAATTTAGGTTAGATAATGTGGAAGGTAGAATAATGCCCCTCTAAAGATGCCTAATTCCTTGACTCTGTGAATATGTAATGTAACATGGCTAGGGAGAATTCGAGTTGCAGGTAGAAGTTAAGGGTACTAATCAGATGACCTTGCGATTGGTGAAACTATCTAGGATTATTCCAGTGGGTCCAGAGTAATCACAAGAATTCCCATTAAGTGAAAGAGGGGGCAGGAGAGAGTGATGCAGCATGAGAAAGACTGGACTGATTGCTGCTGGCTTTGAAGACAGAGGAAAGGGCCCAAGAGCCAAGGAATGTGGGCAGCCTCTAGAAGCTGGAAATGGCAGGCAAACAGTCTCCCCTAAAGCGTTCAGAAAGAACAGTCCTGCCAACACCTTGATTTTTAGCCACTGAGACACATTTCAGATTTCTGACCACCTGATCTCAAGACAGTAAGTGTGTTTCAGCCATTATGTTTGTGGTAATTTGATATAGCAGCCATGGGAAAATAATATAAACAAACAGATAATTTATCTATTTTAGTTTAATCATTAGTTTCACAAATTCATATATTACATATAAATTTGTAAGAACCCCTTGGCAATGGCATTCTTGTGAAGTGTGGCAATATTATACTATATGTATCATTGTTGTTCAGTCTCTAAATCATGTCTGATCTCTTTTGCAACACCATGGACTATAGCCCACCAGGCTCCTCTGTCCATGGGATTCTCCAGGCAAGAATACTGGAGTGGGTTGCCATTTCCTTCTCCAGGGGAATCTTCCTGACCCAGGGATTGAACTTGCGTCTCCTGCATTAGCAGGCAGATTCTTTACCCTTGAGCAACCAGGGAAGCCCATATTACGTGTATAACAGTACCTAAGAAGTCAAATGCTAATAATTCAGGATTACATTTCTTAAAATGTATGGGGAAAAAAATGCTACTCTATTCATAAATATTGCTTAACCCCATTAAAAAATCACAGCCAGGGTGATATGCTCTGTACAATAAACTGGCTTTTATTTCCCCTTCCTTCCCGTTAAATTGTACAATACTGTTCTGAACAGCAGAAATCGCCCCTGGAGGGTGTTTATTGTAAGACATTCATTTCTAAGATATTGGATCTAATTTAAACTTCATAGTCAAGGAAATTGATTTTTCCCCGGCCACTTTTCTATTCAACTCTAAATCTTCTAATTAGCGAAGGTAGGTAGGGGTGCTATTTTAGCAGGCTCTTCTTATCCTATACTAAAATTAATCTTTAATTTGAATGAGGCAAAACGAACAGCAGAAACTACAAACACAAGCATTAAAAATGCTCTAAAAATGTCAAGCACTGAGTACACCCAGTTTACTAGATATACTCTAGGACTCGGATACAAGAGCGTGGCATCTGACTTTAAGGAATAAGAATCACCCTCTTTGGGCTTTTCTCACATTTCCAAACATATTTAGCAAAGAAACATGTATGGATTTCCTTTCATTTTTAGTTTATTTTATCCTCCCTTTTCACCAAAGTTGATCTCCTTCAAAAACACCAAAATAGTACTCTTTTATATAAATAAAGAAATCAAATTAGAAACCCACAGTTCCTAATTTCCTACTAGCTATTACTGATAATGCTTAGAAGAGGCGCTAAAGTTTTCATGAGAAAACTTCCCACAAGATTTCATGCCAACCCTGTGGATTCAGAGGCCTCAAATTTAGCTTGGACAAACATCATAACTAATGGGTCTATCCAGTTAAATGCTAAGTCTCTCCAGGCTCAAATTTCAACATCCTAGGAATATAAACTATTACAATCTAAGTGAAACACAAGTTGACTCATATATCAAGGACTAACTATAAAAAAAAAAGTTTGCTCTTTTTTGAATGGTACACAGATGTGCTATGACATATGATAATTGCTCCACTCATGAATGGTGAAAAGCAAAGCATATTTCAATGAAGACTTTTATATCAGAACAGTTTTGAGTTTTTATATTTTTATTTACCATTTTTCAATTATAAAAACAAAAAAGAAAATATTTCTGTCCTCTGCACACTTACAAAATATCTCAATGAATCTAATAAAAAGCAACCTGGCTTAAATATTTAAACTACCAAAGCAAAGAAGAAATTAAGTTGATGGGAAGGGAAATTCAAATAACCATATGCTATTCTCTTGTTCTTGGGCAAAAACAACCTAATAAATCTATTATACACATACTCTTCATGAAGGATGATACTGTATTAATTATTAAGAGAGTCATAATCATTGAGACACCAACAGTGAGAAGCTAGTTAATTTACAGGGATAAAAAATGAATTGGGTTCCTTAGAAGCCCCAGAGGGTATTTGGTTTTCACTTTGCGAGGATTGCAGCTGCTCCCAAATTAACTGGGGGAGAGGCTGTGAGCCTGCAGAGCGGTTCTCAGTGGATGGAGCTCTTACAAAGAGACAAGCACAGCAGCAGGCACCCTGTGGGTTCTCAATAAATATTAATTCATGATGTCAATTCCTTCCATGATTGCAGTGCATGGAAAACGCTAAACAACACTGTAAAAAGCATTTATTCTAGATGGAAAAAAAAAGTATGTCAGACAAACATGTGCCTTTTGGCAGTCATGAAAAGGCAGAAAATATCATAAAAAATTTAAAATTTGATCCCCCCAAATAGAATTAGAATTTGGGCTTCCCAAGTGGTGCAGTTGGTAAAGAATCTGCCTGCTAATGCAGGAAATACAAGAGACTCACGTTTGATCCCTGGGTCAGGAAGATTCCCTGAAGGAGGAAATGGCAACCCAAGTATTCTTGCCTGGAAAATTCCATGGACAGAGGAGCCTAGTGGGCTACCGTCCACAGGGTCTCAAAGAGTCAGACAAGACTGAGGATGTGCGCGTGCGCGCGCACGCACACACACACACACACACACACACACACACACTTAGAGTTCACTAACAGGAAAGTCTGATTTAGACTCCAGGATTTCTATGTCACAAGCTCCAGACTCAGAGAGATTCAGGGAACTAAGAAGGGAATTGGATTGTGTTACTTATCTAGGAGGACCTCAGAGCCTACAAATTAAGTGTCTACCAGAAAGAGATTGTTCTTCCAAGTAGGGGCAGAGGGGAGTAGGCCTAAGAAAGTGGTTCAACAGGGAAGCTAAGGAGACTTCAGCAGTCACAGCCTCTTCCTCCATTCTGCCTCAAACTGTGCAGAAGAAAAAGACCCACATGAATGACTGCCAGACCCAAGTAAGTAAATCACCTGGAAAATACTACGTCCCAGTCTGGTCACTATATTCTAAGTTGAAACTGAAAATTTGGAATTGATTCAGAGAAGGATGACCAGTAGAATAGGACTCCAGAAAACATACCAAAAAAAAAAAAAATGATGAGAGACCTCAAGAAGTTATGAGTAAACTACCTTCACACATGTGAAATCTGTCATAGATAAGAAAGACTACACTTGTTCTGTGTAGCTTCAGAAGGCGAGGGCAGACCCCGAGGATAGAGGCCATGGAAAAGTTGATTTTTGTTTCTATCAGGAATGCCTTGGAGATGTGAAGTTCCCTATCTGAGAGGCATTCAAGCAGCCCACAAATGAGCACTTGTCAGGAAAGAAGAGGCAACATTGGACTCAATGCTGTTTAAAGTCCTAACACTAAAATTCGATGATTAAGACTCAGTTATCAAAACTTCTTGATCCTCTAATAGGGCTGTCTTGGCTATATCTCCTCTTCCTCAAACCATTAAAATAAAGGGTTCCAGGACTTTAAAAGAAGGTGGTTCTATAATTTAATATTAAGGTATAAAAATTAAACATCTTAAAAGAATAGTTAGTAAGTCATATGTATAAATTAAGGGCTTTTCTGGTGGCACTAGAGGTATAGAATCTGCCTGCCTATGCAGGAGACATGAGAGACTTGGGTTTGATCCCTAGGTGGGTCAGGAAGATCCCCTGGAGGAGGGCATGGCAACCCACTCCAGTATTCTTGCCTGGAGAATCCCATGGACAGGGGAGCCTGGCGGGCTGCAGTACATAGGGTCACAAAGAGTCAGACATGACTGAAACGACTTAGCACGCATGCACGTGTGTATAAATTAAACAATCTAGAAATGGAGCAGGAGATCATTTTGTATTAATGGATAGATTTCAATGCTGGGGACTTTTCTATGATGGATAACTAAGTTGATAGTGCTTCTGACCAACAAGGTACCACGGCCAAAAAGGCTTCTTCTTTCCACAGATTACCTCTATGCAATTATTAAAATCTCCCGCATCACATAGCAAAATGGACTTTGCAAAAAACAGACAAAGAAAAACTCTCAAAAAACAGTCCAGCCAATCAATGCTCCCAATATTTTTTTTTCCTTTGGGTTTTTCTCAATTTAGGTTAACTGTAATTTTTGTCATATGTCCAAAATCTTTGTTGAATATTGAACCGATTGGGTTGTGTTCAAAACCAAATATCCCTTTGTCATTCTTAAGGGAAAAATATGAAAACCAGTTTTGGATTAAAAACAAATTTGACTTTAAAAATTATTGTTCTTGGTACAAAATAACACAAGAATTTGAAAATCTGATTCCCCTTCAACGAGAGCAAAGTCATTTCTTAAATGAGTTTCAATGGCAGGATGTGGTCTGATAATTCTACAAGAACTAGCCAAATTATCACCCAGTGTTATCAACGCTAGAATGTGACAAAGAGTACGGGCCCATTATTTCTTCCTCATATTTGGATACATTATTTATTTCAGTTTGACAGTTTTTACTATTCACCAAGAAAGTTTCTGAGAGAAAAAGAGAGTAGGGATGTCATCTGATTCTTGTAAAGATCTGTTTATTAAGTAAACACAGACAACATTAATAGAATTGTTACGGGCCAAAATGACAAATAAGAATCAAGTTTCCAAAATATAGCTAATTGTGGAATCCAGACTGTTTTACATGGATAAAAACTAAGTATGTTACCTAACAAACATGCTCATTATGTTTTTATTCAAATTCCTGAAGCCCTACACTTTTTTCTCATCCACAAAGCCAATACCTCAAAGACCACCATCAATTTATTTAGGTCACATGAAGTCACCAAAGTGTGATCCCACTGTAAGCATGAATGGGACAAAGGATTAAATTGAATCATCTCATTTAAAAATTCAAAAATTGAATTTATTCAACAAATACATATTAAGTTCCTACTATATTCCAAACCCACAAATTACTTCTCCTTGTATCCTTATCATCTAGTATTATATCAAGCACACAGAGTCAAAACAATTTTTTCAATATTGAATGAATATATTAACTGTAGGGTATAGAATACTTTTTTAAAAAAGAAGGATATCAAATAACATTCTGCTCAAATGTCATCTAAATAAAGCAAAGAAATTGTCAAAGCTATTAATAGTACATGAAACTTACAGATTTTCTCTATTTAAATGACAATAACAACCAGGAGGCTATTAAAGAATCTCATCATTATATCAATGCAAGGGAGCATTAGCACTGTTGCTTATTCTAAGAGGAGGAAATTAAGTAGATCCTTGAGAAAAACACTTTCATGCCAATTACATACATCAGTCAGCACACTGCATTTGACTATGCCAAAGTACCAATAATTCTGCCTAATTCAGAGGCTCTATAGATCTGGTCCCATCACTTTATGGGAAATAGATGGGGAAACAGTGGCTGACTTTATTTTTCTGGGCTCCAAAATCACTGCAGATGGTGACTGCAGCCATGAAATTAAAAGACGCTTACTCCTTGGAAGGAAAGTTAGGACCAACCTAGATAGCATATTAAAAAACAGAAACATTACTTTGTCAACAATCATCCATCTAGTCAAGGCTATGGTTTTTCCAGTGGTCATGTATGGATGTGAGAGTTGGACTGTGAAGAAAGCTGAGCGCCAAAGAACTGATGCTTTTGAACTGTGGTGTTGGAGAAGACTCTTGAGAGTCCCTTGGACTGCAAGGAGATCCAACCATCCATCCTAAAGGAGATCAGTCCTGGGTGTTCATTGGAAGGACTGATGCTGAAGCTGAAACTCCAATACTTTGGCCACCTCATGTGAAGAGTTGACTCATTGGAAAAGACCCTGATGCTGGGAGGGATTAAGGGCAGGAGGAGAAGGGGACGACAGAGAATGAGATGGCTGGATGGCATCACCGACTCGATGGATGTGAGTTTGAGTAAACTCCGGGACTTGGTGATGGACAAGGAGGCCTGGCGTGCTGCAATTCATGGGGTCGCAAAGAGTCAGATACGACTGAGTGACTGAACTGCACTGATAGATTTATGAGTTCTTCTAATCACAATCCTCCTCTATCCTTAAGATGACTGCTTTCATTTTGCCACCATATGTTGCACTGATGGCATCTATCTCCAGGAGTAGCATCACTGGTTGGTAGGGGACTCTGTAAGAACATTTCCTGTTAAAGCCCTGAGGCATCTGCTAGAGAAGATCACAGATTATGCTGTGATGCTCCTTCAGGAAGTTTTGATGACAAAATACTGGTGAAAGGCTTGAGGCCGATATAACAGGAAATATATGGGACAACAGATCCCACTGCACCCCTCCTAAAAGGATGGGAAGCACAGGGGGCAGTCAGCGGGATATCGCTACTCTACCGTATTCCACTGAGAATCTGAAAGTATCTGATAGATTAAATTCCTGGGACTTCCCTGGCAGCCCACTGGTTAGGACTTCGCCTTTCAATGCAAGTGACGTAAGTTTGATCCCTGATCAGAGAGCTAAGTTCCCACATGCGTCATGGCCAAAAAACCAAAACATAAAACAGAAGCAATGCTGTAATAAATTCAATAAAGATTTTTTAAATGGTCCACATCAAAAATAAGAAAAATTCCTGATGGACTATTAGTTAGCAAAAGACTATTAGTTAACAAAGACTATTAATTAGCAAAATTCCTGATGGACTATTAGTGAGCAAAGACAAACTGTTTCATCTTAAGTGCTCAAACTGATGGACTGCCAGCGACTGGCTTCATGAGGGAAGGTGAGCGCGGATAACCAACCCTGATGTGGGCAAAGACAATGAGAGAGACTGAACTCGGGGACAGAGGTACACATGTAAGTGAAGTGAGAGTGCTAGTCACTCAGTAGTATCTGACTCTTTGCAACCCCATGGACTGTAGCCTGCCAAGGCTCCTCTGTTCATGGAATTCTCCAGACAAGAATACTGGAGTAGGTAGCCATTCCCTTCTCCAGGGGATCTTTCCGACGCAAGGACTGAACCCAGGTCTCCTGTACTGCACACAGATTCTTTATCACCTGAGCCATCAGGGAAGCTCATGTAAAGGAGAGCTATTATAGCAGGATAATCACGTGGACTGGTGAGTTTAACTTGATAAAGAAAATCCTAGAAAGATAAATATGATGGATATCATTTTTGTCATATCAGAACCTTTTCTACTCCTCTACCAAGTTCACTGCCTTGGGAAGCTGACCTGTGTGGTCTACAATAGACTCCCTTGCTCTCCAGATTTCAGAAGATTTCAGCCTGTCCGGGAGAGAGAGATCAGATTATTGATTCCCATAGCGATATCCCTTTGAGGTTGCCTCAGGCTGGCTAAATTCCTCAGTCCAAAGGAGGTCATGGGGCCTCTCTGGAAAGCTCTACCACTCTCTCTTCTCCCAGGTTCTAGCAACCACTTCCATTCCACATCCTTTGAGCCAGAGATCATAACAATTCCACTGTTATTATCACTGGACATTACATGTTCTCTTGGAGTTTCCTTCAACCTAGTGTCACCTTTGTATATCATGCTTTCATTAAACCCCTCAGACCATCCTAATCTGAGTGTATAATTTTGAATTTGCTAGATGACAACTGTGGATCATCCACAGACAGAGGCTGGCAGCAGCTGCAAAGGCAGACCTGGCATAAAAATGGAGATAACAATGGACTCTGGGGAATCTGTACTTCCTTCTCACTGCTATAAGCAGAAGTTAAACATAGAGAATTTTATTTTAGGAGATGGAATCAGAAAACTCTCTTTAAGATTATAGAATATTAGAGTTTAAAGGATGTTAACTGCCATCTAGCTGGGCTCCCCTGTTATGGGTGTGGACTAAAGTCCACAGTTAGCTATCAAAGGGTGCACTGTTAGTTACTGGCAGTGCTGGCCTTAGCATCCACAGCATCTGGGTTCCTGCATATGTGCTCTTTCCATAAATTGCAGCATTCACCTCTGCTTGACTGGGCTCCACCAGCCAACAAGTATTGAGGGCCTAGCCTGCATCCAATCTGGTCCTAACTGATGTGAGGAATAAAACAGAAGTGTTAAGAGTTTCCCAGCAATTCTCAGTCTTGATCGACTAACAACTCATACAAACATTTAGAAACAGAAGTACAAAAAGGGAGTGAAGGCTGTGTGAATTAAAGGAGAAGTGGACACTTTTATGGCAAGGGCACCGCCATCCAGGATTAGCATTTTGCGATTTTAGAGGTTTCATGTGAATTGTTGGTGAGACTGAGGAAGCAGTAACAGTTAGGCTTGAGCACTAGCACAGTAATCACATTTAAGCATGTAAGTTTTAACTGTAGAATATAAAATACAAGTATGTACTATGCTAAGTCAGGTCAGTTGTGTCCCAACTCTTTGCAACCTTATGGACTCTAGCCTGCCAGGATCCTCTGTCCTTGGGATTCTCCAGGCAAGGATACTGGAGTGGGTTGCCATGCTCTCCTTCAGGGAATCTTCCCGACCCAGGGATAGAACTCAAGTCTCCTGCATTGGCAGGTGGGTTCTTTACCACTAACACCACCTGGGAAGCCCAAAATGCAAGTATATGAATCTATAAACATATTTGCTCCTACCTACAGAGATCATACTTCTAAATGACAGCTTAAATGAAAACATATTTTGGCAAATGAAAGGAAAATAAAATGTTCTTATAATTTATGTATGTAGGTATTATTAGTTAGCTATCACTGTGAAGTGAGTAGGGGAGGGAGATGATAGTGTGAAAGCCTACACACTTAAATATTACTCCTTGGAAATCAAATCTATGTCCTCCTATCTGTTTATTTTATAATTTGGGGTAAGCAGCTGTAAACAAAGTTGAGAACCTTCTCAACAGGAATTGTAACTAGAATGCCTTCATTATTTTATTTTCACATATTCAATATTTTTCCAACTTTTCTCAACAGCATTTATCAATGTCTGAGAAACTACCTGCTTGGGCTCTTATAAGGAGAAATTTCTTGAAGTCCAAAGAGCTATTATCGATTTTGGAATTTGCAGGGAAAGAAAAGGTGATGTTTACATAAACAGTTAAAATGATCACTATTCATCTTAAGGTTGAAATTATTTTGCTAACTATGATTTACAAGTGCTTCACAAATTCTTTCATTTTCACACTATGGCAAATGAGAGAGATAAAAAGGGTGATGATTCCCAAAGTGTGAGCCAAAAAAAAGATGTCCCATAAATTAATAATCAAGAAGGAAAAATCTCAATATAGAAGAAGAAATCATCCTCAAAGACCTTTACCCAGGAAACTGTTCTACACGTAACATACCATTGAAGAGGGGGACCAAGTAAGCACATTTCCCAGTACGGGAACTGGTGTTACACGCTCAAAGTCTCAGGGACAAGCACTTAACCTGAATGTGTGCAGAAGACAAATCTTAGACAATAAAGAGCAGCAGGAGTGAGAACAATTATCTGCCTGCAGAGGACAGTTTCCACCTATGCCCTCAAGTGTGAGTGTGTCTGTGTGTGTACAAACTATGGGCTAAACAAAGAATGGATGAGGGCTGAGTTCTGCCTAAGGACCACCACTTTGTGATGCCCTTTCAAGGCAAAGTTGAACACTTCTTGCTAAACTTCACTTTGAGGCAATTTTTCATCCTTTGGGCCAGCTAGTTCGGGACATTTCTAATGAAATCTGCAGACCACAGTAACCTGCTGTGGTCTGAAGGCTGTCCTTCCAAAATCCATATATTAGAATTCTAATCCACAAAGAAGATGATATTAGAAGGTGGGGCCTTCGGAAGAGAATGAGGATGGAGTCTTCAGAATGGCATTAATGTTCCTATAAAGGACACCCTACAGAGCTCCCCAGCCCTTCTGCCACCTGAGGACACAGTGAAAAAGACGCTGCCTAAGAACCAGGAAGGGAGCACTCACCCAACCGTGATGGCACCTGATCTTGGACTCCCCAGCTTCCCGAACCATAAAAAATAAATCTGTGTTTACAAGTCCCCCAGTCTTTAGTATTCTGTTAGAGCCACCCAGACAGACTGAGACAATCATCAACAACTGCCTTTATTTTCCATTTCATAAGAGATATCAGGAACAAAACATTTCCTAGCTGAAAGTGAATATATTAATTTTCAGTCTCATTTCCCAGGAATAAAAAAGGAATTTTATCAACTACATCTCATGTCTTCCAAGTTCTCCTGCTCCTTCTACACAGAGCTCGGGAGGAAAGATTCATGAGATTCCAGTTGTAGAGAGCAGCTCACTGATAAAAATCAAGATTACTAAGAACTACTGACATCCTAAATAGTGAGAATTGAACTGTAAAGCAAAGGATTAGCTTCGTTCTGCAAGTAAGAAAACAAAATGCCATTAACTAAATGTTGGTCTTATCTTGTAGTCTCTCCAGGAAGCACAGTTTTGACTTGAAGCTCACCCAAGCATATTAATGGGAGACAGGATGTCTGCACAAGACAAGTCAGCTCAATTACCTGTGTTTCTCTACCATGGCATTCGTCACTATGGGAAGGGAAGGCTGGTTCAGATGACACCCATATCTTACACCAGTACTTGTGTAACAACACGGTTTACATTTATTCCCACAGCCCATAGTCCAACTACTAAATTACTCACAAGTACAGCTGATGAACAAAGAATTCTATGTCAAAATTGCTAATTAATATGGAAAGAGTTTTTGCTTACGTACTTAAAATACACCATGGATCTCAAAGATCCATGGATCTAAATGGTATCGTGCATTTTTATATAGAATACACCTGCTTTTTCCTTTCAATACAGTCAGAATTCAGACAGGCACAATTTAGGATAGAATTATGCGAGCAAAATCCCGAAAGGTTTTTTGAAGCTAGACTATAATTATGTCAAAAATACGTATGCACAGAGACTGGAAAGCAATTTTTAACACACGAAATCATATTGGAAAGGTTGAATTACAGGTGCCTTTTTCATTTTGTAAAACTGTATTGTTATTGAAACAGTGGGAATTCAATGAAAATTATTTAAAGCTCAAGTACTCACCGTGGTTGGAAAGTAAGGACTGGTTTTGAATTTTTTCAAAGCCATAGAAGAAGTGTAAGTGCCCAAGAAGAGGATGAAAGACATGAGTGTGATATCAGGAACAAAACCACAGTTGTTGCCCACAAGCTTTCCTCCATATTTCAAACACTCCTTTGTCGTCAGAAATGCCCAGTCAAAGGTAGCATTATGGTACTGCAGAAGAAAAACATGAAAATTTTTCTGGAGAACACTGTGATACATCAAAAGCAGCTTTTGATCCTTGATGGTCTATTTGGGGATTTATGCTAGAAGTTTCTGTAAAACAGTCCAAGGATAAACCACTGAAGGGTGAAATCTGAGGAGGTGTTAACGGAATAACAGGTAAGGGGGGCCAGGAGGCTGGCAGTTATTGAAAATACAGTGAGAATGATGCAATCCATTACCTGGTTTGTACTACAACCCTACAATCACCCATCTGTTCAACAGACACAAACCACAAAGCCCTTGCCTGTGAACCTTCCTAAGAGTAAACCAAGACACAATAATCTCCTAAGTCTCTAAACGTGAGACTCTGAAACATCTCTGATGTCCAAAAAGCCCTGACTTCTGCGGTGCACAGCTTCTTGGGCTTCAGTCTGATGGCCCCAGATTCAGCGCTCTAAAGTTTATATCTGGCTAACTAATTTACCCCACACTTTCACAAATGAGCTATTTCTTTTCAAAATAACTAGAGATTGGTGACTTGAGGAACTAAACTCTAAAAATGTTGGAGAGCTCTGCTTTTCCAGTTGTCTATCCTAATGAAACATAGCTTTTCTTTCTGACTCCAGGGTCAGCATCATGAGCATCCATTACCGGAATGTGTTATGAGCTGAGGAGTAGGGTATGGGATCTCCATCCCTCTGCTTCATGGCCTCAAGCTCACAAGGCCATTTTCAAATTTTCTTCTGTCTCATGAATTGCGGTCACATTGTCAGTGCCGCACTTCTCGATAGCAGTGTAATTCTGTTCCTATTCACTGTTCCTAAAACGCGGGAGAATCCTTTAGCTATGGTACTAGGTAAGGCCAGGACACCCATCCTCCAGATGCTGAGTTTTCACTGTTATAAGCTCACAGCTGTCTTCTTCTCTTGAAAACTGCCTTTCACGATATAACAGCAGCCTCATTTGGAAGGTTATGCTCTCTTGCAGCCGCTTACTGACCGACACTAATGCGGTGCTACTGTCCGAATATCTGGGCTCTCCTAAGATTCACATGCTGAAACCTTACCCTCATATGTGATGGTATTCAGAGGTGGAGCCTTTGGGAAGTGATTAGGTCAAGAGGGAAGCTTTCATGAATGGGATTTGTGCTCTTGCAAAACAGAGAGCTCCTTGTCCCTTCTGCCACATGAAGACACATGAGGAGACTACCTAGAACCAGGAAGCAGAGCTTCACCAGACACTGAATCTGCTGGTACTAGGAGATCAGACTTCCTCTTAGGTGCAAGGCTAATGCGTATGTCATGTACTCACAGAAGAGTAATTCCAAGATACTTCTCAAATACAAAAAGATAAATTTTTCCTGTCCTTTGAAGGCAGGAGTTCTACCTCACACCAAATGCATCATCAATATCCTATACTATTCATGCATTTTCTTGATATAACTAATCTAGTAATAAAAGATCATACAGAGATTAAAGAAGAATCTCTGGCCATAAAGAGTTCATATTTTTATAGGGCTCAAAAGGTAAAGTTCTTACGTAAGTCAGGAAAAAGAAATAAACTCTAGATTTTCCCCTGAAATATTAGTTTCATCTTGTAAACAGCTGAATTTCAAAATTACTCTTTTATCAAACTCTGTTTCTGAGAGGTGATTAATCATGTTTCATTTTGTTTTGCAGATTTCTATAAACAGATATTTCTAAGCCCAATACCTTTAAAGTTTAGAGGTCATAACAGGTAACAGATTTCTTTGGTTTAAAATAAACAAAAATTTACCATAATTTCAGCACTTTAAGATCAGCAGAATCCTTCATTACAGCTGCAACTCCCCAAAGAGGTGAGCTGCATTAAAACAATCTCAACAGGACGCTTTATTGATTTTCTTACAGAGATGAGAACTATACAGATGTGCATGAAATGATAGACATGTTTCTTACTTTTGTCACCTTAAAAATGCTAGTATCACATTTTTTGCATGCCTCAAATGATTCTTTGTGTCATTGTACAGAAAATATAGCCTCTGACATCATCTTCACTAAGGGTTCCAGCATAAAATCTTTAGGTAGCATGTATAAACCTTGGTATCTACACCTTAACACACAGTTTCCTACTCCCATAGAACTTAAACCCTAGCTAATAAATGTATGCTCAGTTGCTCAGTCATGTCTGACTCTTTGTGACCCGATGGACTGTAGCCCACCAGGCTCCTCTGTCCATGGAATTTTCCAGGTCATAATACTGGAGGTTGCCATTTCCTTTGGACATGAAGATGTTTGTGGTAGAGAAAGAACTCAGTTATGGGTCTGGAAGGAAAAATGGGGTGTGGGTAAAAACAAGAATGGAGGAAGGTGAAAGATTAAGATGGAAAGAGAGGAAGATCGACTAGGTTCTGGCCTCTCTGGACTACAGACAAGTAAACCCAGAAAAGACTAAAGTAGAGTGTCTACAAACTGAAGGGACTGTGTGCCAACAAAAAATAAGAAAGAGTGGACCAAGACAGGGGCAGAATTCAGTTTAGGATACAGCAGGCACCAAAAGAAATCTTAGTTAACTGAATGAGTGAAATCACTCATCAAGATCCTAACACTTGACATATTTAAGTAAGATTATCTATGAATATAGCTACTCTTTCTATCTGAAGGACAAAGTTAAAGTAAAATAAACTTTCAATTTAGATTATCAGGTAAAATACAGTATTTCCAGTTATATATGAATTTTAAGTAAACAACGAATAACATTTTTAGAATGTCCCATGTAATATGTGGGGCTTCCCAAGGTGGTGCTTGTGGTAAAGAATCTGCCTGCCAATGCAAGAGAGACAAGAGACAGGGGTTCTATCCTTGGGTCTGGAAGATCCCCGAGAGTAGGAAGCAGAAACCCACTCCAGTATTCTTGCCTGGGAAATTCCATGGACAGAGGAGCCTGGTGGGCTACAGTCCATGGGTTCAGAAAGAGCTGGACACGACTGAGCACGCACACACACAACTATACACACACATACATGTAGTATGCAGGACATACACTAAAAAAAAAATTTGCTCATTATTTCTCTGAAATGCAAATGTAACTGGGACTCTGTTTTTTTCTAACTCTGATGATGCAACTTCACTTAGACACAGGCTATTTTGAGCAACAAAACAAAAAGTGGAAAAGTTAGCCTAAAGAAAACAAAAAATGCATTGGGTCCCTATTACATGGATAACTATGTTAAGCTTTAAGGGAGCAATAAAGAAGAATAAAAACAACATTTTATTATTAGAGAAATAAAATATGTCCACTTATATATTAACAATGCAAGGCAGTAAAAGAACGTGTCTAAACAAATAGTACAGAGATTAGTAGATCAGAAGAGGGACTAACTAATTTCATTGAGCACAGGGAAAACAAAAGTTAAACTGCACCTTGAAAAAATGACTGGTCTCTATAGAACTCATACTCAAAAGGCGGTAGGCAGAAGTATGGCAAGACAAAGAACTAGAAAGGAATGCAGAGAGAGTAACGAAAGCCCGTGGAAAGGGGAATAAATGTGACAAACTTTGGGTGTATATTTCTTCTGTACTAGCAGAAACAGAGAGGTATAGCATTAGATAGACACCACGAGCCAAGATGTGGATCTGGGGACATATGATGCTTCATTCACTTATCTAATAAGTCCTTTAGGTACCACTTATGAAATGTTCACCATGAGGAGGAACTCAGAGTGAATGGACCAGGTGGGCCAGAGCTGAGTGTCTGTGTAAATGGGCAGTGAGAGAAAAGATACAAAGGAAATGGGACTGAGTTGCTGAGGGTCTTAACTGAGCTCAATCTCATGAAAAGATATTTCAACCTATTTTTTTCTGAATCTCATTTTCTAGAGAATGACCCTATTTGTACTGAGTGAATACATTCATAAACCTTAAAAGTAAAATGTATACTGAAGGGTTAATTTTAAAATTTAAAATACCACAGCATCCTCCACAAAGACAAAAGTGGGGGATATATGAGTGAGAATGAGCAAATGTTTGACAGTCATTGAAGCTAGGTGATATGTATATATGAGGATTTATTGTACTATTCTATTTTAGGGCATGTTTGAAATTTTCCATAATATTTTTAAAAGTAGAAACATGTAATCTTTAAGGAGATTTAAGGACAGAATGGTTTGTGCACTTGACTTTCTTAATGAGATAAAATCACAAAAATGTTATTGCACAGGAAGATTAATATGATATTCCATTTCCCATGAAAAGAATGTTAACTCCTAGAATCACCCTGAAGGTACATCAAATCAAAGCACTTTTGCTTCCATGTCTGACTGCCAAGTGGAATTTATGAGACTGTAATAGTTCTTAGGCCCATGATTAACAGCATCTCCATGTAGACATAATATGTGTCACTGGGCAATACAATAAGCAAAAATTCAGACATAAAAATTAAAGATTCTACATTGCTCTCTGAGTATCAACTGGTAAAATACATGTCTTTAAACAATATATGTGTGTGTGTTTACATACCTATGGGTAATGCTACAAATAAAAGTCTCAAGCTTAAGAAGTTAAAGTACTCATTTAGGATTTGTTCCCTGCAGTGTGTAAGCCAGATTTGCAGTGATCTGCAACCTTACTTTATGATCTATTGGACGTATATGAGCTGCAACTGTAGTTACATATATTGTTGTGAAATATCAAAAGTAATTGGTTGTCCTACTTATGATTAAGATATAGAAAGTTGCAGGAGACGGTTAGTAGTCCCAACCTAACAACCAAAACACAAGGATAAAAACTGGAGTGGATAGCCATTCCCTCCTTCAGGGGATCTTCCTGACCCAGGGATCAAACCCAGGTCTCTTGCATTGCAGGTGGATCTTTTATAATCTGAATCACCAGGGAAGTTCTCAAAAGGTCATAGTTTTAAAAATTCCACCAACAAGATAAGGATGTAAAAATCCTAAGTAAATTAAATGCCAAAAAGCTACAAGATCTTCATAGGAGAGAAGAGGTCCATGGCTGCCTCATCCCTGGCAGAGTTGCAGGTGGAAGATCAATGCAGGTGGAAGATCAATGCACTGGAGGTCTGGAGAAATGAGCCACATCTTTCATGAATATTTCATGATTCCGTAGTCTGGGAGACAGGTTAGAATTCTGTGAAGCCCTCCCTAGGCATCGACCAAGCCTGCATCCATCCACCAAACTTTCTAATGGTCTTTGCCAAATGCACAGAGAGTTCATAAAAGGCTGGAGATTTGACAAGACAGCTGAGAGAAACACCACTTAGACACAGAATCTCCATCAAATGCAAGAAAGACACTTTCCTAAGACAGGAAGCAGGAAAGGACAGGTGAGAGAAATCCCTGTGAGGCTTTCAGGCACTTCTGAAAGGGGTAAGGTATCTGCCCTCTGAAGGAATGGAGTCAGCAGAGCAGTTGGGCAAAGATCTCCCAAGGCTCAAAAAGCTGGGGGCATAAAACAAGAAATAGGGCATTTCAGAGGACTTTCTGGGATGATGGAAATGTTTTCTATGTTGTTTCAGGCAGTAGTTACATGAGGTATGAAATTGTCAAAACTCACTGCAATGAGCATATTAAGAACTGTGCATCTTAACGTATGACTGAATTTAATAAAAAAAATCAAATTATAAAAATAAATCTCTCATGAAAAACAAATACCAACTGATCCCTTCAATCATGTCTTCATAAGAGAAGCTTCTGACATTCGATTCTGAAATCTGTTCTCTGACTCTGAGAGCTGGTCATCTCAATTACCAGCCAATCTCAATTGTGGCTGGTCTCAAAGACTTACAGAGACCTTTGCGGGAATTTCGTTTGCAGGTTAAAGGGATATTCCAAGTGAGAAATCCATGGGAAAACTGATCAAGGAGGGTAAATTTAAAGACACAATGATAGAAACACAGATGTAGAAAACAAAGGTATGGACACTAAGGAAGAAAGCAGGGGATGAGGAGTGAGAGGAATGGGGAGACTGGAGTTAACACATATATACTATTGATACTATGTATAAAAGAGGTAATGAAGGAGAACCTACTGAGAGGGAACCTACTGTTCCCTCTCCCAAGAGGGAGTCTCATGGTGCCCCAGGGCTGCACATCACTTTTACAGCATCTTCTTTCCTGACCTAATTATTGCTGAATGAAAAGAAGGAAATGAAGCCCTGTTGACTGTAGGTCCTAGGAAAGGTTCAGGCTCTCCGAGCTAGGATGGCCAAACACACAGAGGACCCAGGAGGTGGTCAGAGGCAGTGGCTATCAATTTCTTCTCTCCACCAACCTGAGTGATGGTGGCCAATGGCCTAGTGGAACGATAAGAACACCTGCAAAGAATAAAAACAGCACCGAACATTGACCGAGAGACAAGTACGTGCCAGCCACTTTGCTGGCCGCCTATTTATTAATCTGGCTCTTCTAGGGTCTCTGAGGGAAATACTCTTCTCATCATTATTTTACAGATGGGAAGCTGAAAAGGTTCCACAGCTCGTGATTAAAGTGGTGGAGTCCTCCATGGCTGATTCATGTCAATGTATGACAAAACCCACTGAAATGTTGTGAAGTAATCAGCCTCCAACTAATAAAAAGAAAAAGAAAAAAAAAAGTAGTGGAGTCCTGCATTTGCAGCCAGGCAGTCTGACATGAGGACTCAGTATCTGTAAGTCCTTCTACATGATGTGTTGTTCTGCTTCCCCAAAGAATGGACATAGGCAGATTTTGGAGTTAGAAAGCCTGAGTTCAAATTCTGATTTTACTGTATACTGGTCATATGGCCTTTGAAAAGTTAGCTAAGCTTTATAAGCCTCCGATTCATCTATAAAATGCAGGTAACACCATAATTCATAAAGGTATTGTGAGGATTATAGACAATTAATGTAAATAGCCTGACCCCTAGTAGGTGCTATAATTGATGGTAATAAATCATATTACCTTTCTAACATTCATTCCTGGATCATGTAAATATATATGTGTGTGTGTGTGTGTGTGTGTGTTTATGCGAAGTACATATAAAGAGATTGATACAGATAGAAAAGGAGAAATGAAGACTAGAAAAAAAGTTGTCCTTTATAATTACACACACACACATTACATATTTTGCCCTAATTTCTTCTCTAGAGAAGCTGGACATAGAAACTGAACATATTAATTAAGGTATGTAATTGATACACACACAAGGGAACTATTGCCCTGGAGTATAGAGCATTCATAGGGATGAAAAGAGTAAACAATAGTAAACATTCCAATTTGAAAACTTTGAAGCATCATGGTGCACTAGCAATACCACAGGTTATGGAACCACCCAAATTTCAGTTCAATCTTTGTTCTACTAATTTATGGCTACGTGACCTAAAGCAAGAAAAGGTTATTTACCTTCTGGGGCTTCAATCACTCTCATTTATAAAATGGAGATAATTATGCCTGGTAGGTTGTGTAAATGATCATAATACAAATAAAGGTTTACAATAATGATAATATGTATAAAACACCTGGTCTCTTGTAGATGCTTTATAAATGGTAGCTGAATTACTATCATTAGTGTGAGTCTACGTAACAGTCATATCAGAAGTCAACCACAACTTTCATTTGTTTTCCATGAATCTTATAGTGACATCTTAGTATAATTACACGTCAATTACTAGAGTCTCTCCAGGTCTTGCCCAAAGACAGTACTTAAAAATTTCTTAGTTCAGGGCTTCCCTGGTGGCTCAGATGGTAAAGAACCAGCTGGTAATTCAGGAGATCCAGGTTCAATCCGTAGGTCGGGACAATTCCCTAAAGAAGGAAATGGCAACCCACTCCAGTATTCTTGCCTGGAGAATTCCGTGGCCAGAGGAGCCTTGTGAGCTACAGTCCATGGGGTCACAAAAAGTCAAACATGAGTAAGTGACTCACACTTTCATTTTAAAACTTTACTTGATTAGTTACAAAAAGAATTAAGTTAGGAAACAATCTCTTTTCAACTCATTGGAAGTAAATGTTTTATTAGTTTTTATTCCAAATTAACCATCTTAATTAGTTACATATATATTTTAATTAGGTTTTAAATAAGTTTCTTAAAAGTCTAGAAGGAAGTATTTTTCTCTGTTTTAAGTTATATCCTTTTAGGCACCAGGTCAGCTGGCTCAAAGATTGAAAACTGAATTTTTTTCTCTATGTGGCCCTTAAGACATATATATATCTCTTTCACACACACACCCCCACACTTGTGCACGCACATGTGCTCTCAAACATGGATGAAATAAAGAGGCAAAGTTTGGAGAAAGGCAGAGAAAACAGTAAGGAAAGAAGTCAAGAGAGCCATTGAATGTGAAAACGAGAGAAACAGGGTCAAGTGAGGGATATTCAGGAAAGATACAAAGCGTCATCTTTGAAAGGGATGTTGTGGGCACTGATTATATAATATCTCCAGAAGTGCTCTGGTCTCCTGAGAGATGGGCACTCTATCAATACAAAGTATTGTGGTTTCTGTCTTTATAACTGAGAGATTGATATTCCTTGGTAAGATTCCATATCCAGCGCAGAAGGAACACAACTGCGAGTCTGAAACAGCACTTGCCCCTTTTTCTCCAGCACAAAAGTCTTCTTCCAGTGTGTGACCTTCCATGCAAAACAGCTCATTTTTAAAGCTTAGTTCCAGTCTCTTAAAGAGCCTTGGTTACAAGCCATGGGAAAGGATATCACGTGACAGAGGCACAGTCCTTTCTAAGTGACACGGGAAATGTCCTGCTACAATCACCCTCAGTGAAGGGAACACAGTACCATCTGGTCATCAGAAGAATTTGTAATCGTGCTAGAAACAAAGAGAGGATTCCATGGTCTCACTTCACAACGTACCTCACTTTCCCTTGTGAAAATATTTCAAGCTGATAATTAATGGAGATAGCAGTCAAATTCCTGAGAAGGTTTGAAAATTGTGTTATAGTAATAAACACTTAAGTTTGAAAGAAAAAAGGAAAAGGAAAAAAACAGTTGATCAGAACACAGAAACTGTTTTTTCGTTCCCTACAATATCACTGACTATTAAATATGTGTTCAGACTAGGATTGCTGATTGGTAGGAAACATCATATCATGACTATTATAATTAGAATACACAATATGCAAATGGTTTAAAATAGTAAGTCACTTACCATGTCAGAAGAAGAAACAGTTGGCAAATCTTCAAGAGCCAATGTGGTATCATTAGACACTGAGATATTAACTGTAAGAAAAACACCATTTTTTACTATAAAAATAAGATTAAAGTGACCCAAATTCATGATTAGTAATTTAAAAAAGCAGGATCAGGCATTTTAAAAATGTCTTCAACAAAAACATAAAGGCACAATAAATTTTTCTTTATTATAACTGTATTTACCTTTCAGCTAGATAAAATAACCAAAAATTTGGACACCTCTTTTATGCTCTAATCTGATAAGAAAGAATGACAAGTATTTAAGGAAATGGTATTGTAATTTGTTTAAGGTTTCAAAAGAAAAAGAAATCTCCTCTATTACAAAAAGGCATTCAACATATTTTACCTAGTGGAAAAAAATGACTTAATAAGTGAGGAAATAGGTTGATTATGGCTTCACATACAGTTAAATCTTATAAATTGAAGCTTTACTAATTTAGAATCATCTGATTTTGGAACTATGGAATTCATAGGAGGCAGTATATCTCTGCAAGATGTGTGCAAACAAAAAAATACTAAATAGTAAATTATATATAATTTATTATAAGGGGCATGCACATTTAATCTAATTTTAAATTATTTTCATATAGTTTGACATCATTTATGGATAATAAAATATCACTTGCATAACAACTTCTTGGGCTCCAAAATCACTGCAGATGGTGACTGCAGCCATGAAATTAAAAGACACTTGCTCCTTGGAAGAAAAGTTAAGACAAACCTAGACAGCGTATTAAAAAGCAGAAACATTACTTTGCTGACAAGGGTCTGTCTGGTTAAAGCTATGGTTTTTCCAGTAGTCATGTATGGATATGAGAATTGAACCATAAAGAAAGCTGAGCACTGAAGAATTGATGCTTTTGAAATGTGGTGTTGGAGAAGACTCCTGAGGGTCCCTCAGACTGCAAGGAGATCAAACCAGTTAATCCTAAGGGAAATCAACCCTGAATATTCAGTGGAAGGACTGGTGCTGAAGCTGAAGCTCCAATACTCCAGCCACCCGATGCAAAGAACTGACTCATTGGAAAAGACCCTGTTGCTGGGCAAGATTGAAGGCAGGAGGAGAAGGGGACAAGACAGGATGAGATGGTTGGATGGCAGTACCAACTAGTTGGACATGAGTTTGAGCAAGCTCTGGGAGTTGGTGATGGACAGGGAAGGCTGGTATGCTGCAGTCCATGGGGTCACAAAGAGTTGAACACGACTGAGTGACTGAACTGAACTGAACTGTAGAAGAACCTTAATTATTTATTAAACCAACACTCCTCTTTGAAATATTTCATTGTTTTCTTTCCATTTATGAGTCCAAAATTAAAACATAATATTTCAAAGGTATTCTATAAAAGATTTTTCTTTATCAGATAAGCCCTTTTCCTATTACATGGAGCTTTATGTATTAGAAAATATATTATTATGCAGAGACTATCTCTAATATATGGAAATATGAAAAAGCACATCAAGTTTTTGTTTTTGAGGATCACAAAGCTCATTCAATATCCAAACTGCTAATTACTGTTTGGTCCCAGATCATTCTCACCCCCAACCCAGGTCCCAACATCTGTAACTTGTCTTTTTAGTTTGCCGTGTTTTGGGTCTCATTTATATAAACTTTTTAGAGGAAACAAACAGGTTTATTTGACTACTGAAAGTTAGGACATAAGAGCCCTGAAGGAAGGTGAAAGGGGGCATGCCCTATTCACTGTTTTTTCCCAGAATCTGCCCAATCTGGCACTTAACTAACAGGAGCTCAAAAATATTTGTTGATTATTCAACCTTAAAAAAAGCAAATCCTGCCACTTTCAAAAAAATGGATGAACCTGTAGGACATTATGTATGCTAATCAACATAAGTCAGACATAGAAAGACAAAGCTGCATGATATCATTTATATGTGGAATATGAAAAAAAAAAAAGGAAACGTCAAACACATAGAAACAGAATAGAATGGTGTTTCCCAGAGCCTCGGGGTGAGAGAAATAGGGATAGTTGGTAAAAGGGTACAAATTTCCAGTGGTAAGAGAACTAAGGTCTGAGGATCTAATTACAAGATGATGACTATAGTTGGTAATACTATACTGTATCACTGAAATTTCCAAAGAGAGTATAACTTCAGTGTTCTCACCAAATACATATAAATATGTGAAGTGATGGATATGTTAATTAACTTAATGGAAATCCCTTCCCAATGTATATGCATAATGAGATCATCAAGTTGTACACTTTATATATAATTTTATTTGTCAGCTTTACTTCAATAAGGGCTTTCCTGGTGGTGCTTGTGGTAAAGAATCTGCCTACCAATGAAGGAGACGCCAAGAGACACAGGTTCGATCCCTGGGTTGGGAAGATCCCCTGCAGTAAGAAATGGCAACCCACTCCATTATTCTTGTCTGAAAAATTTCATGGACAGAGGAACCTGGCGGGCTACAGTCCATGGGATTGCAAAAGAGTCAGACACGACTAAACACACACACACACACACACACACATACTTCAATAAAGCTGAAAAAATATTTGTTTACTAACAATAAAAGAAACTAGGAATGGGGTCATGTAGTGACTACAAATGAATCACAGCAGATAAAGGCAAAAGAACTGAAATATGGAAAACAAATAAAAGGGAAGAAAATACTTAGCTTCAGTCCATTTCTCAACCCATTCTTATCTTTGAAGGCTTTGCAATTGTTAAACTTTTAACTTAATTCTAGCTGCGGCCAGGGAGGGCTTCCCTACTTCATCAGTGAAACTAGCACACTTGCAGACTCAGTTTTCTCATTTTTACTGTTTCACTGCAGGTCACAGAAGGAATCAAAATAGGATAGAGGATGCTTGGCCCAAAGAAAGAAGATGTTAGTAAATTACAACTAATAAAGCCTAGAAGTCTATTACTGTTATGTTGTAAAAAGCTTCAAGTAGATTTTCTTACATTATTCCATTTGTTCATTTTAAAACAGAGAAGACACATGTAGCAGGTATACTTTGACACCTGTTTTACACTGGATGGGACTTTGAGGCAAGATGTGCCAGGTTTCTTGCCCAGGATTACAGAATCAACCAGAAGGAGAGCTGGTACCAAAACCTTGTTCACCCTTTTTTTCCCCACCTTGCATTTCTATTCATCAGAATCAAAATTACTTACGTTGGCCACTGAATTCAAGGTGGGGAATTACAATTCACCCACGTTAGATGGCTCTCTCTACTGTAAACTGAAATGTCTGACCTGTCTGAGCATTTGAAGAAAAACAGCATATGTGAATTCAAAGGCACTATTTAGCTGGTGTCTGTGAAGCTGTCCTTTCTGAGCTAGATTCTTTAATGCATTTTTGTGAGCTCTCTGTCATAAGAGAGTGAAGGTCATTTTGTAACATACCTTTCTGCCTAAACTCAAGGAGTAAGAAGGGGAGGAGGATGATATTCCAGGCTCCTTTTTGTGTGTGTGTGAAATAAATGACAGATAATAAAGACCATTGAGTTCCAATCTGAACTTTCAGTAACTGCTCTCCAGTTCTTGATATATGTCAATCTGCTCATCTATATACCTTTTGTCCTTTTGGTTTTCCTCTGAGACAAGCTATGCACACTGGCTCCCCAAATCCCGAAAGGCCAGTATCAAAATGATGGTAAGAATAATATACTTTTCCTACTTATTACAATAAGTAGTTGCTTCAAAAGAGAGACTTCAAAATAAATATATAAGCAAGCACTTCTATAAATACATATTGGCAAAATATGGTAGAGCCCATAAATAAGATTAAAAGTAAATTTCTATAAGCTCACAGGCGAGAAAATATCAATTCCAATTGGGAACTTGGTCTACAAGAGCCCTTGATCACCACTTGGATCCAGACACATAAAATACAAATATTTTGGCAACCAACTGCAGAATGATCTGTGCATGCAGAATCTGTAATATCCTTAATTAGGATTCTGGAAAGGTGAAACGGAAAAGCCAAAACACTTCATTCTGTGTCTTCACTATTTGCTCAGCTTATGAAGCAAAGAACACTTTGCCCTAGGAACCTGGCTAATTTAGAATGAGCCAGTTATCACTGGGACAATCTGTGTCCCATACTTGGTTTCAGGTAATTTACACAGGTTGGTCATTTTATATTCCTTGAACTTTCACATCTTGATCCTCTTTTCTGTGTATCAAATGCTAATTGATCCTCTGGAATGGAGAAAGGAACATAGTAATAGACATTTAAAAATGTGTCTGTCACACAGATGACCAACAGTTACATGAAAAGATGCTCGACATAGCTAATTATTAGAGAAAAGCAAATCAAAACTACAATGAGGTACCACCTCACACTGGTCAGAATGGCTGTTATTAAAAAATACTGGAGTGGGTTGCCACTTCCTACTCCAGGGGATCTTCCCACCCCAGGGATCAAACCTGCATCTCTGGCATCTTCTGCATTGGCAAGAGGATTCTTCACCATTAGTGCCACCTGGGAAGTCATTAAAAAGTCTACAAATAATAAATGCTGGAGAGGAAAACCTTCCTACATTGTTGGTGGGAATGTAAATTGGCACAGACACTATGGAAAACAATTTGGAGGTTCCTCAAATAACTAAAAACAGAGTTGGCATAAGACTGTAGTCCCATTCTGCACACAAATCCAGTGAAAGTGCCAGTCACTTAGTCATGTCCGACTCTTTGCAACCCCCTAGACTTTACAGTCCATGGAATTCTCCAGGCCAGAATACTGGAGTGGGTAGCCTTTCCCTTCTCCAGGGGATCTTCCCAACCCAGGTCTCCCGCATTACAGGCAGATCCTTTACCAACCGAGCTACCAGGGAAGCTGCACACATATTCAAACAAAACTATAATTCAAAAAGATACATGCACCCCAATGTTGACTGCAGCATTATCTACAAGACATGGAAACACCTAAATGTCCATTGATAGATGAATAAAGAAGATGTGGTACAATGGAATACTACTCAGCCATAAAAAGAATGAAACAATACCATTTGCTGCAATATAAATGAACCTAGAGATTATCACCCTAAGTGAAGGAAATCAGGAAGAGGAAAGCAAAGACCATATGATACCACTTATATGTGAAATCTAAAATATGACACAAATGAAATTATAAAACAGAAACAAACACAGACATAGAGAACACACTTGTGGTTACCAAGTGGGAGGGGGAGTGGAGGAGGGAAGGACTGGGAGTTTGGGGATAGTAGATGCAAACTATCACATAGAGAATAGATAAGCAACAAGCTCCTCCTGCATAGTGCAAGGAACTGTATTCAGTATTCTGTGATAAACCAAAATGTGTGATAAACCAAAAGAGTGTGTGTGTGTGTGTATAAATATAAAAACTGAATCTCTTTGCTGTACAGTAGAAATTAACACACTATAAATCAACTATATATCAATAAAATGTGTTGCATTTGAAAGGTACTTAGTAAATGTTAGTCAAGTCTGAATTTGTATCTTCAACCTAGCTTCTTAGGGGGGAACTGATTAACTTGCTCTGAATAAGAAAAAATTTAACAATATTCTCCATGATAATGAAATTTTAATGCTGTATTCACGTTCTATTTAAGCAACATCTTAAGGCAACAGAGTAACTGGAAAATAAGTACAGAATAAAATTGAATAAGTTTCTTGCCAGCATGCTCATGTCAGATTTACTTAAGGGTTCTGAAAAACTTGAGCACATGAGTGCCTCTTGATAACTCACATATTTATGGTTTAAGTGCCCAGGGCAAATAAAAGGACAAATACAGATCTTCAAGGATGACAAAGTGAAGGAGGAAAACTTTGGGAGGAGTAACTTTTAGGAAGTTATCTGTCATTATCCCAGCCTGAAGTCTTAAAATTAACAGAAAGTTTTTATTCACTATTTCTTGTTATTATCCTTTGTTTTCCTGTGTTAACCGAGCCTCATGCTTGAGATTTTCAAGGTCAATGGACAAGTTTAAGTTATGACGCTCTTTATTCCATGAACACTATTCACATACTCACTTATGATGTTGCCCTGGAGCTGAGCTATTATCTGGCATTAAGCTGGATATATTTAGCCACTACTTACACAAAAACTTCTCTCCCATCCCCACCCATCTTTACATCTGCAAAATACATAAAACATTATTCTGGGGTACATTTTCCAAGTCTGGATTTTACACAAACCCAAAGCTAGAGAATTATCCAGGTCTGGTGGTTATCCAAACTCACTGCTTCCCCTTTTCCGATTCTTGCAAGTGTTATACAGATGCTACTGAAATATAAGTTAGGTCAGTTAAAGGAAATTAAAATGATGGGTCTTTCAAATGTCCACAGTTATCTCAAAAGACCATGTTACCATGAAAAACACAATGTCAGTTGCGCTGGTAAAGTAGCACACCAAATGCAGACCTAAACAAGACTACACCAGAAGGCTCTGCCCTTCCTCTTCAACCCTCAGACTGCAATTGAAATCTATCTTATCTAAAGAGGGAATAACACAGAATAAAAGTCAAACTGCATATAATATGACGCAGGAAGATTATATGGAAGACGAATTAGGATTACCTTTTATGTCCTAACTTTCTTTTAATGGGCTAACTGTGAAGCACTTACATGCATGTGCGCATGCTCAGTTGTGTCGGACTCTTTGCCACCCCAAGGATTACATCCCTCCAGGCTCCTCTGTCCACGAGATTCTCCAGGCAAGAATACTGGAGTGGGCTGCCATTTCCTCCCCCGGGGGATCTTCCTGAATCAGGGATCAAACCCGCATCTCCTGCGTCCCCTGCATTTCCTTCACTGACTAATATGGGGCCACAGGAGACAATGAGGCAGCAGTTCTTTTTTAATGGTTATGACATATAGGTGTACAGCATTTGCTAAGATAACAGAAAAATTATACACAAAGAAATAGTAATAAAATTCCACTCGAGAGAGAACTGTTTTAGAGCATTTGGAAACCTCCTCAAGCTAATGGAAGCCATGCTTACTACCATCACTTGACTTGGTCTGACAGTTTCACGCCGGGGAAAAGACCACGTTTTACTTAGAAATACTAGACAGTGATGCACTGGGTGCCTGCGAGAGGCTTTATTCCTCTTCATCATTCATCCATTATTAAGCATGTTCTCCCTGGAACAGTCAACAGTGAATCAATAAAATATATCCCTTCTGTTAAGAGTAAAGTATCGTGTCTGTCCCCTTGAGGCGATTTTTCTTGCCTATCTAATTTGCTTGTCATATTTAACAAGCCTTTTTTTCTCTCCAGATACAAAACCAACACCTGCTCAGAAAATTTATTTTGACCCTTTCCAAAACATTAACCATGCCCTTAGGGGTAGAGTCAGTGCCACCCTTGACACATTAGGTAAATGAACTCAGGTATTACAGTAGAAATTTATTTCTAACGTCTAGGTCAAATGTATTTCTGAACTTATTCATTCTAAAGGTAGGTAACACTATCTTAAAAGTAAATTTTATAAAAAGCAACGTGCACGTGAGGGGCCATGTGTTCTACGTCATTGAGAGTAGCACAATTCTTAAGCAATGAACTAGAAACTTGGTGAGTTTTTGTTGATGGCAGAAGCGGAAGGGAAAGAAAAGTCAGAAGAAAGAAGAAAAGGAGTGGGAAAAAAAGGGGGTCAAGTTTGCCTCCTGGTCCCTATTTATAGAATTTCAGCATTTACCTTTTTGAATAGATAGTTTCTTCCTAAAGGAACGAAACATCTCATCTCTGGGGGCTTGAAAGCCTTTTTCTACATGACTATGTATAGCATACAACACTTCTGTAGTCTTGAGATTCAGGGGAATAGTCGTAAATGATCTAAATGTGATGCACTGAAATTCTTCACATTTTTTCTAACAATTTTGCTACAATGCTTCATATTTATCTACAACAGTTCCTTGGTTTTTGTTTGTTGGTTGGTAAGCTTCCAGTGGAAGCCTAGTCAGAGTCTTTTTCTAGGAAATTTCATGGGAAGTTAAATGCTTGAATCCATTTAAAAGAATACAACTAAAAGATTTAACTGCTGGGGCATCTTTTGTGGGATAATGGGAATGAGAAAAAGAACAAAAATTTCCTCAGTGTCTATTATGAGCCAAATAATTTTACATGCACTATTTCATTTAATCCTTATAGTAACCTCTAAGAGTAGGTACAATTACTAACCCGGCTCACAGGTTATGAAACAAAGAGATTAAGAAATTAGCTTGGTCCAAGGTCACACTGCTAACCAGAGCTAAAATTCAAACTCAGTTTTCTTTACTCCAACGCACTTCTGGTTTACACTTTATCACACTAACAATTTTCTAAATTGGGATTTTGGTGACAAATAAAATATTATGAGTTGCCTTTCAAGTGGATATGTTTCAGTCTTCACTTGGGACTTTAAAGAAAAAAATTATTGAAGTAACAGCTGCTTTGTACTTCCCAAGTGGTGCTAGGGGCTAAGAACCCACCTGCCGGTTTAAGAGACATGAGATGTGGGTTCGATCCCTGGGTCAAGAAGATCACCTGGAGGAGGGTACGGCAACCCACTCCAGCATTCTTGCCTGAAGAATCCCACGGACAGTGGAGTCTGGCGGGCTACAGTCCATGGGGTCACAAAGAGTCAGACACGCCTGAAGTGATGAAACAGCAGCAGCATAGTTGCTTTAAATGTGTTGTTAGTTTCTATCGCACAGCGAAGTGAAACAACTATCCATATACTGACAGTCCCTCTGTTCTGGATTTCCTTCCCGTTTAGGTCACTACAGAGCACTGCGTAGAGTTCCCTGAGCTATAAGTTAGGGAACTAACTTACAGGTTCTCATTAGTTATCTATTTTATGCGTAGTATCAGTCATGCATACATGTCAATCCTAATCTCCCAATTCATCCCACTTTGGGTTTTCTGAACCATCTTCTTCCTTATACACCTCTGCAATGTAACCATCAAGGCATAGTGGGAAACAGAACACCTATTACCTCTACATTAACTAATAACTATCATATTTCTATGAAAAGTGAATGTAAGCCCAAAAACCATGTGCTGAAAACCTGATGTGTCAAATTCCACAGCTAACTTTCCTTTTGGCAATTGAAGACGGGGGTTTCCTAGTCTTTCAGTAGGTGAGAAGCTGAATATATAACTTGGGTTTACTGAGCAGCAGATGGGGGCAGGAAGAATGGAGGAAAAGGTGCCTTAAGAAATGGAAACTCAGGAAGTGATAAAGTTTTATGCAAGTGAGAACAAGAAAGATCAGGGAGGGAGGAGAAAGCTGTCTTCACAAAGCACCAAAAAAAAAAAAAACCCCACAATGTTATTGTGGCCATGAAAATAGTTTTCTTAGTGATTAAATGACCCCGATTTCCTTTCCTGTAAAATCATTTCTCAGTTTGCAGGATCACGACTCCATCTGCGCAGTTGCTGGTTCATTGTTACAGACCGTACCAGTGTTGAAAAACAAGTCGTCCGCCAGTTTAAATATTATTGACTCATTGATTGAATTCTTTTACTAGGAGTGCATGTTGCGATGAAAGGCCAGTCTCTTGTTGTTTTTAGAACACTTACTCTAGCTGTACATGCAACTGTATTATTCTCTCACTATTGGTTTTCAATTTGTTGTCGAAGTACTAAATATATTGTGGGTCTATGCAGTCTTCTATCAAAAAGTATTAAGGTTGTGAGAGAAATAACACAATCACTAATCTTAAAAGTTTTGTTAAAAAAAAAAAAAAAGTTTTGTAAAACATGAGATTGTCCTGGAAATGCATTTGCCTTTGTCTACACCAGAAACAGATTTCATCTGCGTGTGTGTGTGTTACTCATCGTGTCCAAATCCTTGCAATGCCATGAACTGTAGCCCGCCATACTCCTCTGTCCATGGGATTCTCTAGGAAAGAATTCTAGAGTGAATTGCCATGCCCTTGTCCAGGGGATCATCCTGACCCAGGGATTGAACCCTGGTCTCCTGCATTAGCAGGCAGATTCTTGACTGTTTGAGCAACAGAGGAAGCCCATACTCCCTCACATTTATGTACATATCTTCCATGAGCACCACTTATCTGAATGATTCTAAAACTAAGGGGTGTAAGCAACAGTCTTGTTGCAGAATGAGCCAACTGTGCAACAAAATTTGCTTAGAAGGGAAGATGATGAAGACTGGTTTGTTTGTCCTATTGCTCATACTTACAAACCCTAAATTTTAATAACAACACAATTATAATGGTTGTTAAGTGGCTAACATTTAATTACTTATTAGAAACTGTCCTAACTATTTTGTAATGCCTCATTTTTTTCCTTCAAAACAATTCCATAAGGTAGCGGTATTATTAACCCCATTTTACACATGAAGAAGGTGAGGCAAAGCTACCTTGGAGAAAGGAACTTGTCCAAAATTATACACGGGGCCTTAGCCAAGCAGGACTTGAACATGAGATTTTCTGACTTCAAAGTCCTGCTACCCTGCTTTACTGGTACCCCATAGAGGCAGTGGGAGTTGTCAAAATCCTTCCAAGACAAAAACTAGCTATTTAAGACAGGCTTGTTACACAACCAAGGGGAAACACGTCAAAGGAAGGATTATCACCACTTCAGCCAGCAGTTGCTATACATGGGTAAAATCGGTTCAAGCCTCAATACCAGTGTCTCAAGAAAACAGAGATCCTTCCTGAAAGGAAAATTACATGTAAAATCTTTGTTGTATTTTTCACAGTGAAAATGCATTCAGGTATGTCTTCCTGGTTCCAAATGACCTACTCCACCAGCATCCAATTAAAACAATACACGCAAGTTTTTCCATTAGCCTCAGGTCAGTGTGGGGCTGACACTAGGGAGATCTTTGTGGCAGGTGTGCTGACAAAGCCCTCATCTGGCTTTATGAACACTTCAAACCTCAAAACAGCTGGCAGTATTTTCTTTCCTCTAGAAATTCTTAACATACAATTACTCAGAATGCCTAAAAAGTCAGCATACAGACTTTTCCACAAGTAAATAAAAAGACATATATATGCATAGAAATAAGTAAAAATAAAAGTCCAAAATCCCACTATTAAATGTCTATGATCCAGGATTTTGCACATGTGTAGTTTAGGCTTACCCTCAAAATCTAGGATGCATGACTAAAAGAGGTCTTATCACCTCCTCTCCTAGGAAGAGCTCTAAGACTTGTGTAGTGGTAATACATGCTTTCTGGGTTACTCTGGGAAGCATATTTAACTTATTCTAATCATATCTATCATGTATTGTTTACTCTTTCCAAGCACGTTTAAAGTTCGGAAGTACTTCTAAACAGTGTACATCTTAATGGTAATAGGCCTTTATATCTATGGCACTCATGTTGCCCGAATCTTTAAATTTCCACTTTTCACTTGTTTCTCCTTGCTTTTAAGCATCGGGTTTTATTTTAATGTGAACTGACTTTTCCCTTAAAAAGAGAAAAAGAAACCATGAGTGCAAAGCCCAACAAGGCCCCATCTTCTCACCAGTGTCACTGACCGACCCATTTGTAGAGAGATGCTGCTCTTTTTCATCTCTCAAGATGCATATAGGTCTTGTAAGACTTCTCCACCAAAATGGTAGAGAACAACGCAGATACATCACCAAAATATCTGAGAGTCATAGGACACAGCCTGCACAGGCTCTGGAACTCTTTATAAGATCTTGTTGCGTTTTTCAATTCATAAGCATTATTCATTCTAGTCTATAATATAACCATGTCTGTTTTACTGTGACGAGTAAGTGGTTTTTCCCTTAGAATCTATAGATGAAAGTGGCTATTACATAAATGTGTCCAACTTTTAATGGGCTTCCTTGATGGCTTAGTGGTTAAGAATCTTCCCTCAATGCAGAAGACCTGGGTTTGATCCATGAATCGGGAAGATCCCCTGGAGAAGGGAATGGCAACCCACTCCAGTATTCTGACCTGGAGAATTCCATGGACAGAGGAGAATTCCATGGACAGAGGAGCCTTGGTGGGCTACAGTCCACGGGGTCACAAAGAGTCAGACACAACTGTGCAACTAACACTTTGACTTTGACTTGCCCGACTTAAGCCCAGGTGTACACAAGCCTCAAAACACTGCTGGGCTTCTGGTGCTACAGGATCTTAGCCACAAAAGCGTGGATTGTGCACTAATTTTTATTTTAAGCTAATGTAGCTAATGTCACAACCAAGGATCACGAGGACTGTTAGCATTAATTGACTGACACAAATATTTACTCCTCATTCTACTGTGCTGTGCTTGGTCACTCAGCCGTGTTTCAGTCTTTGGACACCGTAGACTGCAGCCCACCAGACTCCTCTGTCTGTGGGGACTCTCCAGGCCAGAATACTGGAGTGGGTTGCCGTGCCCTCCTCCAGGGGATCTTCCCAACCCAGGGACTGAACCCGGGTCTCCCACATTGCCGGCAGATTCTTGACCATCTGAGCCACCAGGGAAGCCTCATTTGACTAAAGCAGATGTTAAAGCAACTTTCCCAGTAGTGAATCTTTTTTCCTAAATACCTTCCATATTATAAAATATGATGAATTTTATAATTCCAAAGAAAAAATTCCAAGAAAAATAATTTCAGGAAAAAAATTCCAAAAACCAAATTGAGCACTTTTTTTGTGTTAAAGTTCTTATGCTGACTCAGGTTTAGCAAGATGGATATTAAAGTGCTAGGTTTTATAGAATCATATTCTTTGCTAAGAAGTTACTTTTACAGCTTTCCTAACTCTAGAATATAAATCTTCTCCAAGACCATAATATTCTCCTTTTCTTTCTTTTGTTCCTTCTTTCCCTTTCCTTTCTTATTTACATTGTCTAGCACAGATGAACTATAAAGCTCTATTTTATCACTAGGTGATTCTAGTCTGAATTTCATTTTAATTTCTTGTTTCAAATATAAAGTGAATTAATATTTGTTTATTCTGTAAGTTTAAAATAACCTACTTAGAATTTACTTAAGAAGGAGATTCTTATAGAAATAAGGAAAAAAAAAGAAATAAGGAATTGTGAAATAAGGAACAGAAGTTCAGAGGACTAGGTTCGTCTGGTTCTTCTATCTGTTATAGAGATACAGAGAATATCAAGAATAAGGTACACAAAATTATTTCTCACCTATCAGAGAAGATCAAGAATAAGGTACACAAAATTTCCTTGCAAATTCTGTCAGTTGAGTTAGTTTCAAAGTATTGAGCTAATGTGAATGTATATTCACATTCCAGAGCTCCTAGTTACACCTCCTGGTTGAGTCACATGGCTAAGACACCTCAGGCAAAGAGACTATAAATCCAGCTGCATGGTTTCTCAGAGAAAATAAAATAAAACCTTTTTTTGAGGACCATAATACCAGGTTGAAAGTTTGCATGCATGGAGCCTCCAGCTTCCTCCAAACACAAGGTAAGCATAAACACTAAGCATGATGTTCTGACCTGGTTCGGGCGGCATACAAACACAGGAAAATTGAGTATTGTAGCCCACTTTGAAGTTGGAGTTGATGGGGTAGTAATCAGCTAGCTTGATCATCTTCTTGAAAGCATCATAGATAAAAATGAAGCTAATCAGAGAAGAAAAGCCCTCTTCAGTGAAGCGAGTGAAGTACTGAACCAGGAAGCTGGCATCGGTAGCTACTAAAATGAGACACAGAAAGGCCGACCAGAGGCCAATCCAAAGGCGAAACTCCAAATAGTCAAAATTATGGTCCCTGGAAAGAAGAAAAAAAAAGGTATTTAGACTCCTCCTCCATGGAACACAAACTGCAATACAAAACTACCAAATGACTGTAGAGTGATTGGTAAAAATATAAGATCACTTATAGATATTAGATATAAAGATCATTCTTAATTTTATCCAGAAAGTATTATCTTTAGGATTTGACCTAGTGATATTAGCCTAAGAAATAATTTCAGGTGTTTGAGAAAAGCACAACAGAAGTAGTCGTACCATTTGAATGTAAATGACTAATTTTCTTCTTGTATTGATTCTTTTATCATTAGAGAGTGTCCTTTATCATTCTTTATGGTCTTTGTTTTAAAGTCTATTTTGTCCGATATGAATACTGTGAACCCCGCTTTCTGGTCATTTCTGTCTGCATGAAATATCTTTCTCTAGCCCCTCACTCAATCTTCTCATTCAAAAAAGATGATCCCTATGTAGAATTTACAAAATAAACAGTTTGAAAGCATAACACTGGTACCCAGCACATGTTCAGTAAATGCTCTGTGAGCTTTCTGGTTAAGGAAGACACTAAGAAAGTATTTTCTCTTCCCCAAGTCATCAAAGTCTACTGAGAAAGACAAACTGATAAACATAATCACACTGCAAAATACTAAGTGATACCTAAAGTTCCCACAGTCACAGAAGTGGAACTAATCTGGGCTCAGCCCAGATAATCTGGGTGGTGGGGATAGATAATGTTGCAGAAAAAACTAAAAGTATTTAAGGATAAGCAGGAACTTTTGAGATAGACCAGGGACGGTCAGGTCAGGAAGACAAAAAAGTACTCAAGGAGATTTTGCGTGAACTGCATACAATGCCCCTTGTGAACGGAGTGTCACCAATACAGGGAAATGGGATCAGATGGATATGAGTCAGCTATAGCGAGGTGGACAAACCTAGAGCCTGTTATACAGAGTAATGTAAATCAGAAAGAGAAAAGCAAATATCACATATTAATGGCTAAATGGGGAATCTAGAAAAATAGTACTAATAAACCTATTTGCAGGGAAGGAATGGAGATGCAGAAGTAGAGAATGGACTTAGGACACAGCTGGGGAAGAAGAGGGTAGGACAAATTGAGAAAGTAATACTGACATGTATACACGATCAGGTATAAAATAGATAACTAGTTGGAAGCTTCTATATACACAGGGAACCCAGCCTGGGTCTCTGTGATGACCTAGAGGAGTGGGATGGGAGCAGGGAGGGAGCTCAAGAGGGAGAGGAGATATATATAAAATATATAATTACGATAATTCCCTCTGTTGTACAGCAGAAACCAACGCAACACTGTAAAGCAACTGTCCTCCAATGAAAAGTAAAAATAAACAAATCATACCATATTTTGAAAAAGAATAGGATGCCTCCATTTAAGAAGGCCATTTTTCTATATCCTTTCTATATCCTTTTCACTTCTTACAAGTGAGTTCAAGATTCATATTTAGGAAAACCATTTCCTAAATTTTACCACTTCACACTGATTATTTTACAATTATGTGGACAGTGCATTAAAATAGTTTTTTTTAATCATCATTTGCAATGAAAAGAACAGATATTGGTAATCATATTTCTTGTATGAGAAAAAATAAATCAAGGATCATGCATGCTTAAAGCTCTATGGCTTTCCTTTTAGACAATGAGTTTCTGATAACTGACAGCCACATATTTTAATGCTTCCCCAAAGACATTGTGTCAACATGTCCACTACCAACAGCCTAGTCTAGGCCACCAAGAAGCCTTTCCCTGATTCTTGTAAGAACCTCCTTACCAATATCCATGCTTCCCCTGCTCAAAGCTGTTTTCTACATCACAGCCAAAATAACCTTTTCAAATGTAAATCAAATGTCCTAGTTTAAAGTCTTTTGGTGGCTTTGCACTGTCTTAGAATAAAAATTCAAATTCTCTTCCTAACACAATGTCTGGTACATAAAAAGTTTCCAATAAAGCCATACCTGCAGGCTACAACTTGACAGAAAGTTACTGACACTGGATTATGAGCTATCACAGGTAACCAAGTGATGACACCAAAACTTTTAGTGAATATTAGAATTAAAAGTTGCTTGATTTCGTATGTCAACTGGACTAGGCCATGAGGTACTCAGGTACTGGGTCATACATTATTCTGGGTGTTTAAGGATGGTTTGGTTAAGGTTAACATTTAAATTGGTAGACCTGAGTAAAGCAGATTGCCTTCCATAATGAGAGTGTGCTGCATCCAGTCAATTCTTCAACTGAAAAGAACAAAAAGGTCAGCTTCCCTCAAGCAAGAGAAGACTCTCCAGCAGACAGGCTGCCTTTGGACTTGATCGATAACATAGGCTCTGCCTAGTTCTCCAGCAGAAGGCCTTGGAACTGGAACATAAGTTCTCCTGGGTCTTCAGGTTGCTAGGCCACCTTGCAGGTTTTGGACTTGCCAGCCTCTAGAACTGTGTGAGCCAATTAGTTAGGATAAATCTCTTATAGATGAATATACATATCGTATTGGTTCTGTTTCTCTGGAGAATCCTGATTAATCACCAAGTGGTCATATGTGCCTCACTTTATGGATGAAGATATCAAGGCCAACGGAAACTAAGCCATTTATCCAATGTCAAGGCTTTAATGGCACAGCTGGACCAGAAACCAATTCTCTGTGCTACTGGACAGGTCCTTTAAAAATTACAGCATGGTTCTTCCTGTTCAATTTATATTCAGTGTGTGGCATGTGTGTGTTAGTTGCTCATCATGTCTGACTCTGCGACCCCATGGACTATAGCCCATCAGGCCACTCTGTCCATGGAATTCTCCAGGCAAGAATACTACAATGAGTTGCCATTTCCTGCTCCAGGGGATCTCCCTGACCCAGGAATTAACTTTGGGTCTCCTGCATTGCAGGCGGATTCTTTACCATCTGAGCTACCAGGGAAGCCCCAGCACGTGGTAGAGTGGGCCTTAGAGTCACTATCCTTTATTTCCTTCTTATCAAATCACACACATTGGAATACATTACCAAAGCAGGAGATTAGTAACACTTGGGTAGAAAGTTATCTTCTACAGATTTCCCAAAATCTTTCTAAAGACATCTTTGGCATTCCTTTCACAGTTCCCTTCATGACTGGAACCTCAGTATTTAATCCTATCATGTCTTTCTGAGATAAGTAGACTCTAGAAAAAGCTAAATTCTAGGAATTTACACTATGATTTACATTATCACACAATGAGTCAGAACCTAGAAACAGTTTTATTACTTCTGAGTCAACAGACATTTTCCTTAAAATAAAGTTTTAAACAATTACCTAGTTTTGCTTTCCTAACAAGATTAAAGTTAGAACAATCTTAATGTGTTCTAAGAATGCTAATGTTTGTTTACAGAACTGATGTTTACAGGAAAGGATAAGAAAAAATCTAGTCATCAGCTAATGGTCAGGAACACTATCAGTTTGAGTACAAAAGGGAAAAATGTATAAACTTGAATCTTAGGACCTAAACAGGATACCCAAAACAGCTCTTCTAAAATACTTAAATACTCCCAGAGTGTGTCTGTAAGAATAACCCAAATAAATTCACTAATACCAATCACTCCATTAGGAAAGTGATATGTTTACAGCAGCAAGAAGAAAGAGGAATAAAAGATGAGAAACCTTAAACAAGCTGATCACCAGTAATGACTACAATAAAAGGCAATGTTAATGTCCAATAAGACTATCAGGCCCCTTGGTGCCAAGTTTAAATAGCAATTAAATTATAAAAAGTTATAAGCTATAGAAAGGAAATGACAGTAGAGACCAAAGAAACTATGGTGAGTTAGAAGGACAAAATCAGTGTACATTTTTTTGATAATACTCAACGTTTCTAGAGATTTACAAGATAGTTTTGAGCAGCATAAACCCAAGGGTACAAGAAAACCGAAGAACTAACCTTCGAAGCATGTTTCAGAAATCAGTCACTGACAAATATAAACTCCCGAAACTGAATGAACAAACCCCAGTACTTAATAAGAAGATGATAATAATTTGAAGGCCTACAAGTAAACTGCTCAAATAATATAAGAAACAAATTAATAAATAACCCAATGCCAAGCAGGATAAAATCCAACTTTAATCATGAAGTTTCTATACGACTTAGGCCACACTGCTTAAACTCCCTTCAGATTTCTCCCAGAAGAAAAGGAAAAGGAATCCAATTCTCTATCACTGGGATTGTTGTTTATTTGCTAAATCATGCCCAACTCTTTTCCAACTCAATGGATGGTAGCACCAGGCTCCTCTGTCCATGGGATTTCCCAGGCAAGAATACTGAAATGGGTTGCCTTTTCCTTCTCCAGGGAATCTTCCTGACTTAAGGATCAAACCCATGCCTCCTGCATTGGCAGGCAGGTTCTTTACCACTGAGCCAGGAGGGAAGCCCATTGTTGAAATACAGTGTGTAAAAATAGCTCAAAAGAGACTGCAGAACTGCAAAAACAAAACTATGTGTGTTTTGGAAAGTTATGAGCTGTTCTTTCATTTTGTTACTAATTTTAAAGAGTGACAGCATATCATTTATATGCCTTTTTATGGTTCTCCAGTTGATAAGGCAAATATTAAATCCTGTATTCCAAGTCAGAGATAAATCTGTGGATTATTTGGAGTGACTGTTTGAGTCCACTAAACTCACAAAACAAGGGTTTATCTGTTTCTCAAAAAAATAAAGAAGGTAAAATATGATGGGGAAAACCTGGGCAAAAGATAGTAAAACACTTTCTTTACTGAAGGACTTAGCAGAGCCCTTAGCAAACTGAAGGGTAAAGTGAATTATCAATAGGAGGGTATAATAAATAATGTACAGCACTTCCTAGAATTACTGGAGTCACAGATTTTTCTTTTATCATTGAGAATCTAATGGAACTAGTAAATGATCAAAACACACTTTGGGAAACAGTGGTCTGTACAAATACTCTGTATCTAGACATGTCAGCACTGCTATTACCATATATAAGGAAATGATATAGCATTGTGAATAAAAGAATAAGGTTTGCCACGTAAGTGTCATATGTTACTCGGTGATGGATTTAAAGCACAGTTTCTCAAATGCTTTTTGTTGCTTTACAACTATTTTCAAATAAATCACTTGAAACTATGTTTAAGTTTCCAATTTTGATGAAACAGAAGGGAAAATGAGAAAGGAACTTGTTCAGCAAAAGGAAATAATCTCGATCCTACAATTACCTAAAGCAAACCAGGGTGCACACATTTTCTGTAGATTAAGGCTCTGATCACATTGTATACAATAAATCTTTCTACAAAGGTTGCACTGCAAAGGTTGCACATCTGTCCCTGTTTATAGTACATGCTTGTTTAATCTTCCCACAAAGGCTTTCTTGTCTCACACGATGTTTTCTTAAACATATAAAAACTGTTTGACTCTTTCTATAAACTGACAGGGGCAGAATTTTTTCCAGTGGTCTCCTGAGAATTGTAATGGAGGAATTTGGGGTAACGATCTACAGAGAACATAACACTACTTAAAATTTGAAGCTTTAAATGCTTGGAAGACCTTCAATTTTTCCCCTTAACCCAGTTTTCAAAACGCTAGTTTCAAATTCTCATTCCCTCCTCTCTCGTGATCACTTTTGACAGCATACCTGGTTTCTTTCTTTTTTTTCTTTTAATAATTGTTACTCCTCTAAGTTTATTTTTTAAGGTTTTATTTATCCATTTATTGGTTATTTATGACTGCACTATGTCTTCGCCTTCTCTAGTTGGGGAGCCCAGGCTCCAGGCACATGCAATTAGTTATGGTTCATGGGCTTAGTCTCTCCAAGGCATGTGGGGTCTTCCTAGACTATGGATTCAACTCATGTGCCCTGCATTGGCAGGCAGATTCTTAACCACTGGAACACCAGGGAAGTCCCCACACAATTGCAAAGCCTACTATTTGAGTCCTTAAGTCTACGAGGCATTAAGTGGGTAATAACATTTCTCACATTAAAATCCTAAAACTGTGTAACGGTAGAGGTATATGGAAATTCCAACAAGGAATGCTAGCAAGCCACATGAAGTTCTACAATCTATCTGTGGACTGAGATCTGCCAGTAAAGGCAGTTCTCTCTCAGAGGTATCAAGTTCATTAGAAAGAAGCTGGAATTCCCAATTTGATTTTGAAGCCATTTGTGCACTAATGAGGCTATTTAGATAATTTGGTTAATTCAATTTTCCACATCTTAAAATGATCCATCAATTTCTAAAAGAAAATACTGGTACCACAACTGCCAAGCCCATTAGTAATATCTAGTGATTCCACAAGAGGCTTAGGCTCTGCAGTCACAAAGCAGGGATTCAAATCCCCGCCCTGCCAATAACTACTGGCTGATGCAAGCTTCAGCAATTTATTACCCACTCTGTGCCTGCTTTCTCATTGATAAAACAGGATACAGTCCCTACTTCACAGGACTGCTGCAAGAAATAAATGAGGCAGTACGTGTAGTGCATTTAGGACAATACTTGGAACATGGCCAAGCACTCAATAAATGTCAGCTGTTGCTCGGCTGATTCTGGAACTCTACCATTAGTTAAGAACACAGGAGCGGATAGGAGCAATGGACCACGGGAGCACCCGGCCTCTTTCATAGACAAGCTATGTCACCTTGAACAAGTCACTTCACTTCTCTAGTGTCAGTCAGGATCATAGCAGGAAACAGAAGGCAACCTCAGATGGGATTCTGAGGAAAAACTTTCACAATGTGAACTATTTACAGAGGAATGAGTAACAGCAATGGCAAGGTTCTCGGTGACTAGAGATGTCAGGAAGCCATTTCTGCCCGCCCCCGTCCCTCCAGCTTAGAAAGGCCAAGGAAAGAAGAGTCACCAGAGGCTGGTGAGGGCAGAGCCAGGGTGGAGGAGCCACCGGATGGAACAAGCCGCTGCCAGGCTGCCCGGGAGAGCAGTGGCTGAGCGGGGCGGGGGAAGCAGACACCCCCTGACCTCTCTGCCTCCCCGAGCTCCTGAGGCTCTGCTTTAGCCAAACCCAACAGGAAGCCAGAGGGCAGAGGAGCCTGCGTGCTGGGGTCCACCGGGGTGCAAAGCAGGACAATGAGGCAGAGTAAAATGGGGGCGGAGGAGAGGTTATGCGACAGAGGGACCTCCACTGAATCAAATGTTAGCACCTGCTGGGTGGCTTAATCTCTGAGGGCCTCTCAATCTCCAGATGCTACAAGTTCCAAATTCCACTTAACTACTATTCTGTGTGGGCTTCCCCGGTGGCGCAGACAGTAAATCCACAGGCAATGCAGGAGACCTGGGTTTGACCCCTGGGTCACACAGATCCTCTGGAGAAGGACGTGGCAACCCACTCCAGTATCCTCGCCTGGAGAATCCCACGGACAGAGAAGCCTGGTGGTCTATAGTCCATGGGGTTGCAGACAGTCGGATACGACTGAGGAACTTTCAATTCACTGTTCTGTGTTCTGTCTAGACTGTGAATGTTCTACAACTCAACAACTCTAATTTATAACTTGATATCTATATACATACTTGCTGAAATTAAATAGAAGCCTCTCAAAAACGAGAACAGGTCCCGTGCTGCTCAAAATAGTCAGTGGTTGACCAGCAAAGAGGCAAAAGATGGCTCCGGAGACAGCGGTGCCCAGGAAGCTCTCCAACACGCCCTAATAGGAAGAAAACAGAGGTGTTAATAGAAACACGCCTTCTTTCTTTCAGGTGTGACGTCACCAGCGGAACTAAAGCACATGAGCATGCTATTTTGAGGGCTGTCCCAAACACATCAAACAAATATAAAGAATATTGATTTTTACCAATATGGATACCACCTTCTACTTCACACACATATGATTTAGCCATTCCTGCCTATTCCAAGGGTTGAACTGCTCCTAAGTACTATAATGACTGTAATGACTAGCAGTTGACTACAGAAGGCAAAGGGTGACTCCAATACTCTTTAAAAAAATATTCATTGATGCTTCCATACATAAAATCACACTATACAATCCCACCAAGTGTCTAGAAGTGATTTAGTACTTCTGGAGTTGTTCTCTCTGTGGGTACTTTCAATGTTTTAGCTGAATTTCACTTCGCACATAGCAGGTACTTATAACTAGCTACATTTTATGCACAATAGCTATTTTCTACAGAGGAAAGCTTTTTAAGAGGAAAGGAGGGCAAAGAGAATAGAAGAAAATGATCTGCCTTCTATCCTGCAGTCTCTAAGACATCAATTCCAAAAAATATTCTACTGCATATTCATTGTCCAGTGTAAATATACACAAGAGCCTCAAATTACTTTCTCTCTAGAAGTAATAAACATGTGGAGACATGAGTAACTAAATCTTTGTAGCCACATTGCCCCATAGATGTATCTCTGAGAATCAACCATTATTGCCCCTTAGCATAAGAACAAATGATTATAAATATACATATATACATACACACATATATAATATCATATAATCATATAATGTATACATATAATGTAATTCTTATAAAGAAATTGGTCTTTTAAAATTGATTTACAGAACTTTAAGTGCTATCCCAACTAAAAAGCCATCCCAGAAGACTCTTATTAAGATGATTACTTGAAATACTTTTTTGTGTGGCTTTAGAGCTAGTAATACTCTCTTCAGGATGACATTAACAATAGTACATCCTTCTCTTGTAAAGGGTAGGATTCAACTGGGAAAACACAAAAATCCTTTAGCACAGCACTAAGTAATAATGAGGTTGGGGTGGAGATGGCATAAAAAAGCAAGAGTTGACAAGTAAAAAGACTAGCTCCTGACACAGTGTCCAGACACATTCTAAATACCTCAGCACACCTGCTTTTGCCCAAGATGTTTAGGTCTGAAGTCTGGCAGGTGAGTGTTTCAAGAGGACCCCATTTACATAAACTCTTACTGCATGGCCGAAGGGTACCATCTTGTTATTTACAGTCTTTGCACACATAATCACTGCTTCCAGTTCACTCTTCCTAGGGGAGCAGCAAGCAGAATGATAAACAAAGCCAGTAGAACCAGGCTGCATTTATGCAGAGAAGAGAGAAAAAGGTTCCCCAGTGCCCACTAAATAGTATCAGTCTTGATCTCCTAGCCCTGAAGATATTGAGTTTCGGGGGGTTAAATGATATGCACAAACCCATGGTCACTGTGGCACAAGTCGTTGGCGTATGGTTACCTGCCCAACTACTGCTGCATCCTTGGAAAGGGAAAAGGTATGCATGCGGCTGGGATTTTCTCAGACTTGCACTTGTTTTTACCTCCTGTGCATTGACACTGGGCTTTTTATGTCTTTGTCATTTATCTTTTTGTGTGCGTGTGCCTTATTTTCGTGTGTGTGACATCAAAGGGCAGGGGCTGGAAGGCTCCTCACGGCAGGACAAGCCATGCTCTGGGCACAGGTGACAGGCCAAGTGTCCATGCATCATTCTCTCTCAAGTATGGATGAGTGACTATTTCTCACCACTACTGCAGGATCAAACTAAAGCGCACAGCCTGGGGGTAAGAGAGAACACAGTGGAAAAAGGAGGGATATGAGATTAAGAATACTCTGTTTGACTTGATGGGCTTCCCAGGTGGCTTAGCAGTAAAGAATCTGCCTGCCAATGTGGGAGATGCGGGTTTGATCTCTGGGTCTGGAAGATCCTCTGGAGGAGGAAATGGCCACCGACTCCAGTATTCTTGCCAGGAAAATCCCATGGACAGAGGAGCCCGGCGGGCTACAGTCCATAGGGTTGTAAAAGAGTTAAATGTGACTCAGTAACTAAATAACAACAACAAATTTGATTTCATGTAGCTATTAACCTCTGTGAGGGGCAAGAGCAAGGTCTCCAGCGTCATCTGTATTTCTCTTCCCCCCATCATGCTACACACCATTCCCCACATGCTCTCCAGGTACCCAGGAAACACTAAAGGAATCTAAGAAGACGCCCAAATCACACCCTAGGTCCCACTTATCAAAGGCCAACAGCCATGATTGCTCATCCAATAAAGATAACAACTAATCTCTTCCCGAAAACAGCTTTGATTTATGGAAAGTCATGTGATTGTTAAAATGGTAAGATTATTTTTATTTCAGTACTTGATCCTTTGCTAAGTGTTACAGTTTCCATTCTGTTGCTGACAATTTTAAAACAGAGACAGATGATTTATTATACACATTACACTGGAAACTTGCTTAAACTCAGAGGTGTTTCCAGTGTTTCTGAGAAAAGAACTATTTTCACCACATTTTGACATGTTGGTCTTGACAATACAGAAATTTTAAAAAATAATCTCATGCAATGAATAACTTTAACTAGAATTTAAAGCAATTTGTAAAGTGAACTATCAAAAAAGCCTTTTTTTGATTTATTATAGTCAGTGTTCATGAATATAAAAAGGAAATAATGTGTGGATGTGTGCATTTTTAATAGCTATGGCTCATAAAAACACTTCTACATCTGATTCCCCACAGAGGAACACACTCCCTAGCAATTCATGAGAATGTAATGTGCATGGCTGAACTCTGAGGGGGGCAGGATCAGGCGCAGCAAAGCACTTCAGCTCCATTTCGATTCAGTTATTTTATTCCATTTCTGATCAGATGATACCCACCACACAACAGAAGAAGGAGCTAACAACTTGCCCTCGGAAAACCCAGAGACTGGACTCTGTTCTGCCACCAAACAGCTGATGGCCTTGGGAACGTCACTTGCTGCTGCTAAGTCACTTCAGTCGTGTCCGACTCTGTGCGACCCCATAGACGGCAGCCCATCAGGCTCCCCAATCCCTGGGATTCTCCAGGCAAGAACACTGGAGTGGGGTGCCATTGCCTTCTCCGGGGAATGTCACTTAACCTCTGTCAATTTCAGTTTCTTCATGTAGGAGGAAAACATCGAGGCTAGTGCACATACTGTACAGTATAAAAACAGACTCTGGAGTCAGATCACCTCAAGTTGACATCCAGACTGTATACCATTTACTCTGTAATGACTTAAACAAGTTACTTAACCTCTCTGTGCCTTATAACCTGAACATCAGATTAGAATGTGTTTATCACAGTCATTGATAGATGTGTTTTTGATGAACAGTAACATATACATCAGTCCCTGAGGCTGGGAAAGATGGAGGGCAGAAGGGGAAGAGGGTATCAGGGGATGAGATGGCCAGATGGCATCACCGAATCAATGGACACGAACTTGGGTAAACTTCAGGGACAGAGAGGCCTGTCATGCTACAGTCTGTGGGGTCGCAAAGAGCTGGACACAACGCGGTGACTCAACAACAACAATGTATACATAATGAATCTACTCAGATAAGAGATGAAGAGGCTGAACTAGGCCTCGTCCAAGGTCTCCTCCAGGTGGCTCAGCACAAGAGCAAGTCTTGGAGTCAGGGATATTGCAGTTTCATCTCAGGTCCACTAGTTATGAACTTCTCTAAATCCTAATTCTCTCCTCTGTAAAATCAACAGCTACTTCACAGGATAATTACTTGGACTGAATATGATAATACCATATAAAAAGCTAAGAATAAAGTAGAGAGACGGTAAGATGCTGGTTTTCTTTTCTTCCTGCTTCCCGTCTCCTTCTTCCCAGCCTGCCTCAATTACTTCTCTCTCCTTCAACAGAGGAAGGAGATGGAGCGTGACAGTCAATAGGAGTGACAGGAAAACATGAAGATTAGTCCTCAGACAAAAAGGGGCCAAAAGCCTCCAGATTCTCATTGTTTCCCAGGATTCAGGTGTGCTGTTCAGTCACGTCCAACTCTGCGATCCCAGGCACTGTAGCCCTCCAGGTTCCTCCGTCCATGGAATTTTACAGGCAAGAGTACTGGAGTGAGTTGTCAAGACCTACTCCAGGGCATCTTCCCAGGGATCAAACTCAGCAATCTGTGTCTCCTACATTGGCAAGTGGTTTCTTTACCACTAGCGCCACCTGGAATCCACAGAAGCCTTAGACGGCAATGTTACAGCCACTGATTTTGTTGCTTTTCATTCCTTGTGGTATCAAACATACGGAATCAACCATAATAAAACAAAATGGTTTATTTCCCTTTATAGCAATGAAGTCAAAATCCATGTGTAAAACAATTTGTGAACATTTTTCTGCTCACATGAGGGTATAACGTTAAACCCAAGATGGTCCTTGTTTTATAGAAGGGCCAAGAAAGTCAACTGAAGTCTCAGAAAGATCAAGCATAAAAGAAATTTGAGGGAGGGAGGTTCAAGAGGGAGGGGACATATGTATACCTATGGCTGATTCATGTTGATGTATGGCAGAAACCAACACAATACCGTAAAGCAATTATCCTCTAATTACAAATAAATAAGCGTTTAAAAAGTGATAAGAACACGAAAAAAAGGAAGAAATCTCACCATAGGAGCAAGATTCTTTAGGAAAAAAATCCAACTACAATTGGTAGCACCAGCTTTTTGTCTGTGAGCTACTTGTGATAAGTCAAGGCCATCACACCTGTCATGGCTAACACAAAGCAAATGCATTCACGGACAAAACATTCAACATTTATGCTGTCAACTTTGACTTTATTGCAATTTAGTACATTTAATATCTTCATATAACACTAAAGAATGACCTTTGTTGTTTTATGTCCTTTTTATTAAGAAATGTATTACTTGGATTAATAATTAACCCCAAACTGCCTTAAAAAACAAAAGATTTTCTGTCTCTTTGACAATTATCAACCAAATAAAACGAGAAAAGAATATTTAGGGGGGCAATAAATGCTAAAATATTCACCAACATTATTGTTAGATTTCAAGACTTTAAAAAAAATGTCTACTAACCATAAAAAGAAATTTCAGCCTGTGTTGGTTGTAATCTATTGAAACTGTGTAGAATGTTGATCAATAAAATTAAACTTCTCTAGCATTTGAATTTGAAATTTAACCAAGAAAAACGATGCAGCCTAATGACTTTTAAACATGGCCATTGGAAATAAGCAAACAAACCTGAATTAACTGCAGGAGTTTGATATCAGATCCCCAACATAAAGCCACAAGATAAAAAATAAGTGATGAGATGATGCAAGTAAGTACCTAAATCAAATTTGAGTCACATGAAAAATATCTGGGAGGGTTGTTTTTGTTTGTTTTGTTTTTTGATTTTTAGGGAAAAGAAATACTGAATTTTTATTTCCACTTTGGGCTTCCCGGGTGGCTTTGCGGTAAAGAATCTGCCTGTCAGTTCATGAGTGCAGGAGACACATGTGGGAAAGATCCCCTGGAGAAGGAGAAGGAATGGCAACCCACTCCAGTATTCTTGCCTGGAGAATCCCATGGACAGAGCCTGACGGGCTTTTGCATGGGGTTGCAAAAAGAGTCAGACACGACTGAGCGACTAGACACATCTTCACTTTGAACAACTAAATCAGGATCTCCAAAGATCAGGTCCCAGGAATCCATAGGTTTTCAAAGTTCCCCAACTGATTTTTATATGGTCCAAATTTGAGGTGCACCCATTCAGGCAATCTTCCTTCTTCTATCAAAACAAGAACTACCTGCTAGCATGGTTAATAACCAGCAGTTACACAGACCATTCATCTACACTAGGAAGGAAGACTGGATATACAACCCTCATTTTTTACTTCACCTGTGTAGCTACAGACTATAAATCAGTGATTTCTCTCCTGACAGATCACAGCTGCCAAATCCTTAGTGCACCATCTCTGCCTAAAATTGCTCTGTCGTCATAAACAGGATTTCTGTTTACACTGCCCAGTAGGAACAGAAAAAAGGAGGCAAGACTTGAAAAACAAATTATCTCTCTGCTTGAAGAAAAGTATGAGCCAAAATCTCTACTAAAGAGCTTCAGTTCCAAGTCCAATAGAATGGATAGCAAGAAAGGGAGGCTTTACAATATTGTTTTGTTTGAAGAGCTGTGAATATGTATCTAGATCCTCTGAAGTGTCCAAACATCAAATACCAGTATAACCTTACACAAAAATTAAGTCCAGATGGATGAAAAATGTAAATGAAAACATAAAAGAACTAAGATATGTGGGTAAATATTTTTCTAACCTTGGGGTGGGAAAACTGCTCTAAATATATCATGAATATAAGAAACTACAAAACCCTGAAGATTTTGACTACATAAGAATTGAGGTCTTTACAGCAAAAAAAATCATAAATAAGATTAAAAGACATATAGCAGATCTAGGAAAAATATATTTGTGATACTTCTAACAAGCAAGGGGAAAATCTCCTTATTATACAAAGAGTTCTTATAAGTCAATGAGAAAAAAAGAATGCCCCAAAGAGAAATATCCCAAGTGTACAAATATAAAGACACACAAGTAAGCAATAAGTATGCAAGGATGTTACCTCTCAGTAAAAATCAAAGAAATGTAAATGGAATAAAAATGAGCCGTCATTTTTAAGCCACAGAATGACAAAAATGAGAATATGAGACAAATCCTGTTTTTGCAAGAAAGTGAGCAAGCCAGCTCTCTTGTCCGTTACTGGTAGAAGTTTAAATCAGTATACCTTTGTGGAGTGTAATCTGAAATCAATATCAAAAATAAAATAAGTATATACTGCCATCACATTCTGTTAAAAATTTAGCTAAAGAGGTAATGACAAAGAAGGAAAGTGGAGTTTAGCACCAAGACTGTTTACAAATTAAAAGGCTGAAAAAAAACTAAAAGTCCACTAAAAGAGAATTTATTAAGCAAATCACAGCACGTACACCATGTGTATAAAGAAATGCAGCCATTAAAAATACTGTGTACAAGACCCACATTGAGGTAGAAAGATTTTCTTGAAATGCTAGTTACATAGATGATCGCATATATGATCTCATTTACAGAAAATCCTGTACAGTGATCTGTTTACACAAGCATTGCAAGACACACAGAAAGATATTCATGAACAGGTTAATAATGGTTACTCCTGAGTCATGGATTTAAGGGCAAAACGATCTTCTATGCAGTGTTTCTGTAGTATTTGAATTTCGTACAATGCTTAATTTTATCTTATTCAAACCAAAGCTATTTCAAAATGATTTCAAGCTAAATACAAAATATTTTTTAGAATTTAGCATTGTTTGGGTTCTTCACAGCTGCTCAAATGACCATCATTTTCTGACCACCAAGAAAATAGAGTTGACAGAGGTCATTCACATGGAAAAAACCACCAAATAGGTTTCTGCTAAATGGAATTTGGTAAAACAAAAAAAACAAACTTCAATCAAACAGGTTTCATTCAAAACTTATACATAAAATGAAGCAAATTATCTAAAGTTAAAGTTTCTTCCAGGGAAAAGGAATGACTAATATACCCTGGAGGCAAGTAAACAGCGCAGTGCCCTTTACTTTGTAACTGAATACACACTTATTGTTTTCTTACCAACACATCCTAATTGGATCATTCCAACAGACAACCCTGCCCAAACTGGAATATGTTTCTGGTGCAGATGAACACGTCACCTTAACATTCAGGGAAGATGAAATTATTATATAGTCTTCATGCAGTAACTATCAGTTGCTTTAATCCCACTGTTACAAATTGTGCATGATGCTTCGTAAAGAAGTGTCTATCTTATTGAGGAACATCATATATGAGTAAGAAATGATACATTTCCAACTTAAGCAGATTGATCCAATATTCTCAGCACAGCAGTATGTTAAAATAAAGCCTCAAAGTTGGAGATGCCAAATTTATATTTATAAATGTTCCTTATTATGAAACAAGTTCCCTTAAAATGTGCTCTGTTAGGCTCCATAAATATCACAAAATTCAACAAATTCTAAAATCCTAAAAATCTGTCTTCTTTTACTAAAAGGTTTGTGAAAATAGGATTATATTTATTCCTGAAAAAAATTTAAATGACTTTCTTCACTCAGTCTTCACTCTAGACTATACTCAGTCATTCATAACCAACAACAGTTGATTTAAAAGAACGCACTTCTCTGTGTTCCATAAAGCTAAGAAGGACAGCTTTTAAATAACAAAGACTTGCCACAAAGTATCAAAACAGTGTCCCTTATATCAGTATCTTACCCATAGACTAACCTATCCATAAATATTTGTTAAATCGACATTTACCAATTTAATTAATAGAACAGTATACCCACTTGGCAACCAAGAATATAAATCTAATGCAATAAGTTCACATGCATGGTCACAAGAGACTTTAGTTGTGGAAAGGACATGTTTTTAGGATAGTGAAGATAAAAGCCCTGATTTTTACTTAACAGTATGGCAGGGCTCAGTGGTAAAGAATCCACCTGCCAATGCAGGAAACATGAATTCAGTCCCTGGGGTCAGGAAGATCCCCTGGAGGAGGAAATTGCAACGCACTCCAGTATTCGGGATTCCCTGGTGGTTCAGATGGTAAAGCATCTGCCCGAAATGCGGGAGACCGGGGTTTGATCCCTGGGTTGGGAAGATCCCCTGGAGAAGGAAATGGCAACCCACTGCATTACTCTTGCCCAGAAAATTCCATGGATGGAGGAGCCTGGTGGGCTACAGTCCATGGGGTCGCAAAGAGTCGGACACGACTGAGCGACTTCATCTTCACTTTTAGTATTCTTGCCTGGAAAATCCTATGGACAGAGGAGCCTGACAGGCTACAGTTCACAGGGCTGCAAAGAGTTGGACATGACTGTATGCATCCTCATGGCAAGGGGAGGGCTTCCCTCAGATGGTAAAGAATTTGCCTGCAATACAGAATACACGGGTTGGATCCCTGGGCTGGGAAGATCCCATGGAGAAGGGAATGGCTACCCACTCCAGTATTCTTGCCTAGAGAATTCCATGGATAGAGGAGCCTGATGGGCTACAGTCCATGGGGTCACAAAGCGTCAGACATGACGGAGGGACTAACACACTTCCACTTCATGGCAGGGGGAACAGAGCATTATTACAGCGGAGCTTACTGAAAAGGGCAATGAGAGCACTGCATATTCTTGGAGCTCAGAAAGCCAAAGCTCTAGTACTCTGTTGCTTAAGAACGGCAAACAAGCCAGGGCTAGATCCCAGAAGAACGTAAGGTCAACTCTTGGCAAAGCAGTTCAGTTACTCCCAGAAGCCCAGGCTAAACTTTAATTGCCTACACTTAAGAAATCCATGCACACCCACTCTGGAAACCTCGGAGTCCTCTCAGAGAAGCATGATGGCTCAAATGTATGTGGCAAACTGGAGAATTCATACAGCTATCTATGCTGCCATTATAATTTGATTATATCTGGAGAAAGTTCCAGAAAAACATCTACTTCTGCTTTATTGACTACACCAAAGCCTTTGACTAAGAGAAAGTGAAAGCAAAAGTCGCTCAGTCATGTCCGATTCTTTGCGACCCCATGGACTATACAGTCCATGAAATTCTCTAGGCCAGAATACTGGAGCGGGTAGCCTTTCCCTTCTCCAGGGCATCTTCCCAACCCAGGGGTCGAACGCAGGTCTCCTGCATTATAGGCGGATTCTTTACTAGCTGAGTCACAAGGGATCACAACAAACTGTGGAAAATTCTTCAAGAGATGGGAATATGAGAACACCTGACCTGCCTCCTGAGACATCTGTATGCAGGTCAAGAAGCAGCTAGTTGAACTGGACATGGAACAACAGACTGGTTCCAAATTAGGAAAGGATATGTCAAAGCTGTATATTGTCACCCTGCTTATATAATTTACATGTGAAATGCCAGGCTGGATGAAGCACAAGCTGGAATCAAGACTGCTGGGAGAAATATCAATAACCTCAGATATGCAGATGACACAACCTGCAGAAAGCAAAGAAGAACTAAAGAGCCTTTTGATGAAAGTGAAAAAGGAGAGTGAAAAAGTTGGCTTAAAACTCAACATTCAGAAAACCAAGATCATCATGGCATCTGGTCCCATCACTTCATGGCAAATAGATGAGGAAATAATGGAAACACTGAGAGACTTTATTTTCCTGGGATCCAAAATCACTGCAGATGGTGACTGCAGCCATGAAATTAAAAGATGCTTACTCCTTGGAAGAAAAGCTATGATCAACCTAAACAGCATATTAAAAAGCAGACACATTACTTTGCCAACAAAGGTGCACCTTGTCAAAGCTATGGTTTTTCCAGTGGTCATGTTGGACTATAAAGCTGAGTGCCGAAGAATTGATGCTTTTGAACTGTGGTGTTGGAGTAGATTCTTGAGTGTCCCTTGGACTGCAAAGAGATTCAACCAGTCCATCCTAAAGGAAATCAGTACTGAATATTCATTGGAAGGACTGATGCTGAAGCTGAAACTCCCAATACTTTGGCCACCTAATGAGAAGAACTGATTCATTTGAAAAGACCCCGATGCTGGGAAAGATTGAAGGTGGGAGGAGAAGAGGCCGACAGAGGATGAGATGGTTGGATGGCATCACCGACTCAATGGACATGAGTTTGAGTAAATTCCAGGAGTTGGTGATGGACAGGAAAGCCTGGCGTGCTGCAGTCCAAGGGGTCACAAAGAGTTGGACATGACTAAGTGACTGAACTGAACTGACTGGAGCCTCTGGAGCCTCAACTGATTTATTCTGAACACAGTTCCACGGGAAACGATCCATATGCCTCCCAAGATTTGCTTCAAAATAGGTGTGTGCGTATGTATATACACAAACACACACACACATAATGTGATATTTATATCATTACATATATATGTGTGATTATTGAATTTATATAACTGAGAATGTATGTGAATACTAATTACATATATATGCATATATATATATATTTCTGCTCTGAAATGAATGCTTAAATGTAAATTCCTGTCATTGAGTAGGCAAGACCTCCTGAAGAGAAGTTGGCAGAAGAGTTTGCTTCAACAACACCAGTGTGGGTGACTCATTCATGTTTTCACAACATGCTTCTGCCCAGCATCCATGTCTATTTGTAGCCTCACAATAAAGGTCCTACGTGAACGTCTCTCAGCTGCCCGCCTCTAAAAGCAAGGACACTGTACCCGGTTGACTCATTTGAGCTGCCTGTGCTTTTGCGAATAACCCACTGCCACATTTATGAAGGCATGTGATATAACTGAAGATTATTTCAGGCTGTGCCAATGCTTTTCTGCTCAATCCTGATCTAGTGTTTAGAAAGTTTAGTGAAGAAAGAAGATTTCACCCCTTTAAATAAGTCCACTACAGACCACTACTGGTATCTCTGGGGGGCATAAAAAAGATTGTTTTATCAACTCTAGATCATAAATACCATCAGAATAGGGATTCTTAGCTACTTTGGGCATGTGATCTGTATCCCCAGCACTTAAAATAATGCCTGGTACACACTAGACACACAATAAATATTCACAAAGGAATGTATCAACGTCTGCCTTAGACTGGTAAAATAATCTGGGCCTTGACACCAAATCCACAAAGTATTTTCTTTTCCTGATGCCAAATCAAGAAGACATTTACTGCCAGAGCATCAGGACCTCTGTATGTTATAAGATGTCCAACAGGCACACGAAGTGGTGGTCAACATCACTAATTATTAAAGAAATGCAAACCAAAACTACAATGAGAGTTTCACCTCACACTGGTCAGAATGGCTGTCATTTAAAAAGTCTACAAATAACAAATACTAGAAAGGGTACGGAGAAAATGGAACCCTCTTACACTGTCAGTGGGAATGTAAACTGTGCAGCACTGTGGAAAACAGTATGCAGGTTCCTCAAAAAATTAGGAACAGAGTTGACACATGATCCAGCAATCCCACTCCTGGGCATATATTTAGCAAAAAAAAATGTAATTCCAAAAAGATGCATGCACCCCAATGTTCATATCGCAAAAAACACCTCTGTATGTTAAAGAATATACCCTTTCAGTTTTGAGACAGTCGTCAACATATTAAATTCACCTTATTCCCTGGTCTTCAAAATAGATAAAACCAATAGATACACCCATCTAAGTCATCTACTACTGCAAGAAAACCTAATTAGATGACTATAAGCAAAATTTTTCCATATTTAAATTCTAGGATATGTAAAATTACTATGTAACTATTGAGTTGGGTATGCGTGTGCACGCCCTAATCAAACTATATTTACACATATTATATCAAAAAAACCATTGAACCTATGAACTTATTTACTAACAGCATCATTCCACCCGAAAGAAATTGATATGAAAGCATTCTGTTCAAGAAATATCTATTAGCGATCATTAATTTTTTAACCCCTGTTTTCCAATGTTTCTGCCACCCACTGAAAGTACCAAATTGTAGTATTTCATCAACATATTTCTTAAAACAAAAAAGTCTTCAGAAATGACATGGACTAAATATATGTATATATGAGTGTTAAATATATCCAACACTATTTTCATTCAGAAAAAGTTTAAAAAAAAAACAAATTCAGTTTCAGTGAAATTATCCATGGAGGTTACATAATTTACTGATACAATGGTCCATTATGTCTGACAAATTATCCTCATAGGTTTCAATTAGATACTTGATTAAGTCAACTCCCAGAAGTAACATCCAGCAAATGGTCATTTTAATGGACACTGAAAGCATTGACATTTCTCCTAAAATCTTTAGAATCCAGAAAACAGCTTACTCCACCAGCAAGGCCTTTCCCATAACACTTGTCACAGGGGAAAAACCCACAGTAACTACGTATGTTACACAACTGAATCTTTACAGAACTCGCTCATAAGCAAAATAATGTACCAGGAGGGATCAACAATAGACTTGAACAGATTTCTCTCTCTGATGCAACTTTATAAAGCTAAGTCTCATGAAGTTGAAGAGTTCTATTCAGCTTAAAAAGGCAAAAGGCTAACACATAAGAAGTGTCATTATGTCTCCATGTCAATAAGAACATTAAAAAAAAAAAAAGTTGAAAAATTATCTTCATCAGAAAGTCTCTCTATATTGTGCAAGACAGAAGGAGGTTTTGTTCTTGCTGCCCTTTCAAAATCACAGCTTTCTGTGATTTTTCTTAAAATATTGTTCAGTCGCTCGGTTGCGTCCAACTCTTTGCGACCCCATGGATTGCAGCATGCCAGGCTTCCCTGTCCTTCACTTAACACGAGGTTGCCTGTATTATCTTCTTCGTGCTGGCCTCAGGGTACTTCCCCAGTGCCTTTTTCCCCCACTTTGTTCTTTTGAATGATGTATTTTAATTATCATTAGATTTTCATTTAGATGAAGAAATACCACGCAATTTGAATTCAGAACAGATTTTGTAGCAATATCATTACTGACTTACTGTTACATTTACTCATTTTTGCCTATGAATGAGAAAAAAGGGGAAGACACTCTCTTTGTATACTTCATCTCCATGTCTACAACGCTTGGCTTCTATTCCCCATACTTGGGAATACACAGTTAAGTGCTTTCTGGCCAGCACAATGTAATTTTTTAAATGTTAAAAAAAAAAATAAAATGTTAATCACTGGCCAATATTTCAGAAGCCAATATTTCAGAATCACCAGATTTCACTTAAGAATTTGAATTTCCAACCTCTCTTTGAAAATCAGAAAATACATGAGTGCATATTCACATGGCAACAAGGAAAGCCAAGTGGCAACCGCCCCCTTTCAAAGGAGCAGGAGGTCACGGGAGGCATCACAGTGCCCAGCTGTGAGAAAACCCAAGCCAGCCTTGGAACAGTCACAGGGGGAGCCCCCAGCCCCACCAGCAGTCACGTGAGGAAAGAAGCCCTCAGGCAACTCCAAACTCAGCTGCCAAAACACTGTAAGTCTACAAGGACCAAAGGGAACCAGCCACCCGAGTCCATCAACCACCAAAACCACAAGAGAAAAGGAAAAAATGGTTGTTTGAAGCCTCAGATTTGGGGGTAACATGCTATGCAGTAATAGATAAAGACTAAAAGATGAAAGTGCTCTTAACAAGTGAAATATAATTGCTTAAACCAATGTCTCCCTTTTTGCTTGGGTCAACACAGGTGTCACAGAGCGTCTCCATATTAATTTTGTGTTTAAGCAGAAATCTAAAATATGAAATGTGCCCAGGGGAGAAAACAGATGTAGAAGAAAAGCAATCCTTTGGAAGCAGCTCTATTATTTCAAATAAGCTGGTTGGCAGCACTTATTAATGTCACATAGGTTAAACAGTAATAAGCAGTAACACAGAAGAACAGTGTTTGAAAAGGGCTTGAATCTGGTTCTTTTTTTTTTTGAATCTGGTTCTTTTCAGCTTCACTCACTACTCTATACTCAGCAACTAGCACAATGCCTATTTTTTCCCATAATGATTGGATCAACTAAAAGAGGTTTTGTACATATCTTTCTGATTATGGGAATTAAAAATATCTTTCTATCACTAAAACTTCAGCTATTATGGCTACAAGAGAAGGGCAAATGCCACCTGCAAAGCAACCAAAAAATAAGCTAGAGTCTTAATGGCTTAATGAGAGGCAGATCCAGGAATAGCAAAACCAACTCGTAGCTTTTATCCTTAAAGCTGAGTTCTTCTCACAAAGATACAAATTCAGTCTTGAGCAAAACACCCATCCACTGCTCACATGTAGAAGGAAGCTAACCAGGCATTCCCCCAAAACTTGATACATCAAGTTTAACAGTGTGGTCCATACATTCAAGGTAATAGAAGATCGAAACCTTATACCCAGCACAAAATTAAAGCAGCTGATCTGCTTTTGCCCAAATAGAGCTATATATCCTCATTTCCTTCCCTTCTTTTCCCCACTTGTGACTCAAGCCAGATTTCATCGAGCTATTTTTGTAACTACTAAAAGGCTGGAAATACAGCAGCAGACCAGAAGCAAAGTAAAATGCAGCATCCAGCAAAAGAAAGAAAATCACGCTGAGTAACTGAAAGGCCATCTGCTTCTCGCTGAGCTGTAGGGGTGAGGAAGGCAATCTGGCTGTACTATTTGTGTCTTCCCAAACCAAACCCACCTGCATGTTGTCAGTGGCATCCCCAAGCAGTCCTCCAAAAGTGATAGCATTAGTTACAGTTGCCAGATAAATGAAGAGAATTGCTGAAAGAGCCTGAATATTTAAAGCATCATAAAAATCACTGGCAAAAAATGGTGCTTTCCTCTTTATGTCCTTAATTAATCCACCACAGAACCTGGGTAGGGAAAAAGCAAACGTGACAATGTAAAATAAAGTATCATGCAATGAACCAAGAGATAACTTATTTAATCACAGAGAAGGTGTATTTAAAGTGTTTGAATCAGCAAGATACTATTTTAGCCCTTACAATAAAATCAGAAAACTGTAAAGGAATACATTTTCTTCTGTCTTCTTTTTGATCACCAAATTAGGCAGTCACATTCCCTAGACTGTTGGTCTTTAGATGAGAGTGAATTGTGTAGATGAATTCGGTGTCAGTGTCTAAAGGAAAACATCCCAACGTGTGAGCCAATCATATAAGGCCCTTTCTAATCTTGTCAGAACTTCCATCCCAGCCTCATTCATTCATTCACTCATTCATTCATTCCACAAACGTGTACTGGTCATTTGGGATAGGCCCAGCACTATTCTGAGTACCAGAAATACAGCAGTGAATAAGACAGGAAAAAAATACCCACCCTCATGGAGTTATTTTCCGAGTGAGGTGAACAAAATAAGTAAAATGCTGAAAATCAAAGGAAAAATTAAGTGGGGATCTGGGTTAAATGCTAGAGTTGCTATGGCTGAAATATCAGAGCGGCCAGAACAGGACTCCTAACCGGTGACTTTGGGGTGAGGATCGGAAAGAATGAAGGGAGAGAGCCATGCAGACGTGTCACGGAGGAGCGTAGCAAGCTGAGCCTCCTCATGTCCACACGCAGGTCAGCTGCCTGTCACGTGTCAGCTCACTCCCTCAACCAAACCTCACTCAGCTTTCCCCACGTTGTGCCTTCTGCCTTTGATGTCCTCTCTCAGAGCTCTACAACCCTTGGAAGTCTTGATCCTCCACTCATGGTAAGACTTGCACTAGGGGCTCTCACACATTCTCAGGATTATGTGTCTGTCTTAGCTGCATTCAAATGCCCTGCTTCAGTTTTCTTGCTATGTACAGACATATTGCGTGGCAGCAGACATACTGCAGACATGCAATGCACTTAGGAAAGTTAAAATATCAAAGATTACAGTCTGATTAAATAAAGAAGTTAAATCCCAGAAATTGTATCTATAGAAAAGGAAAAAGGACAGTTCTAATGGGAATAGTTTGTAAAGAACTATTCAGGGAAAAAATGGGGGAGAGAGAAGGTTCTGTTCTCTAGTCTTTAAGAAGGAAGAGGAGAGAAATAACATCCTCTTCATTTGGGAAACAAGCCCAAGTGGCTCACTGGAGGAAGAAAAGAACGTCATTTCATTCAGATTCAGTTGTCTGTTAAAATGACATACCTCTGTGTTTTCAAAAATCTGAAGTGTTTTTTAAAAAGTCATATCTTCATAAACGAGTATCCTACTTAAAACTGTAGCTAACTCAGATTGAAATGGAGAACATAATAGTTCAGGCATAATTCTAATAAAAAGAGATTTAGCCAAAGCTGCCTGAGAAACCTGAATTCCCCACTGCAGGCCGAGGAGACGGTGGCCCGGCAGTCCCTCATTTCTGTAACATGTAACTCTGTACATGTTCTGTGACTCTGCACTCTGTTCTGTAATATGGGTACACTTCTGAGTAAATGTATCAGGAAGAGATGGAATCAAGAAAGTCAAGGAGGCAGGGGAGACTGGCCTCTCTGCCACACCCACCCCCCGTCTCTCTCTGTAACAGCTCTCACTCACGCCCCTGCCATCACACTGGCCTCTGTGCCAACCCAGCACCCACTAAGCACCCTGCTCTTCTCTATTCCCCCCCCCCAACCCTAGGATCTGCCTCCCCACTTCTTCAGGACTTCCCTCAAATGCTGCAATTCCCTTTATGGCCTTTCCTTACAGACCACGCTATGTAAAATGGTATTACCTAGTACCTTTCGCCTGTTGCAAAACTCCCTACTTCTGCTTTACTTTGCCCCATATAATCAGATTCACATTTCGTTATTTGCTCATTGTTTGTCTCCCACCACTACAAAGTAAGACCCCTAAGGACAGAGGTTTTCCATTCATTCACTGCTGCAGCCCAAGCACGTGTGACTGACTGATAGATACACCATAAACTTGTGCTGGCTGACCAAACATACAAACCAGTGAGCAAAGCACCGATAGAACGATTAAGGGGAATTCAGACCAGAAGGGAACCTCATCATGAACGACAGAAGAATCCATCAGTTACCTTCCAGTGCGCTGCAACTCCTCACAATCTGCATGTCCTCCTCCTCCATGGCCTCCATCGTGGGGCGTGTCCCCATTCATCTGAACATTCTCTCCACCTGAGTACATATTCTTTCTAATCAAGACAACAGAGCCCAAGAGACGATTAGTTTTATTTTATTCACCTGCCTCTTAGCTACACCGTGCACTAACTAATGAAGAGATGGACCAAAAACCGTCTGGGAGAAAGATCATTATTTCCTACTACCATCATGTGTGTGCTTAATCGCTCACTGGTGTCTGACTCGTTGCGACCCCATGGACTGTCGGTTTCTCTGCCCATGGGGATTCTCTAGGCAAGAATACTGGCCTAGGTTGCCATGCCCTCCTCCAGGGGATCTTCCCAACTGAGGGATCAAACCCAGGTCTTGCACATTTCAGGCAGATTCTTTACCGTCTGAGCCACCAGGGAATCCCGTGAATACTGGAGTGGATAGACTATCCCTTCTCCAGGGGATCTTTCTGACCCAGGAATTGAACTGGGGTCTCCTGCATTCCAGGCAGATTCTTTACCAGGGAAGTAGACAACTTTAAAGTGTTCCAGTTAGAGCCAAGAAAAATGAGTACATGAATAAAAAGTTGAATAAACTGTATGTTGTATGAAAGGGAAATTGTTTCATCTCAAAAATCACAGATTTCTAGAAAATGGCTTCCCCTCAATTATCTCACCCCTCAATTATCTCACCCCTCAATTATCTTAACCTCTTAAATCTACAGGGAGTCACCTCAAATAAACTGATCTTTCCACCTATATAGGGGTCCCAGAAACATCCCAAAAGAATCTTTACCGTGTATTCCAATATTGTAATCTGAGATCTCTAATTTGTAATCACTGAAGAATATCACCACATGCTCATTTTCCAGTGTCAACCAAATGTCAAACAAAGGCACATGTGTGATTCATTTGAGATAATACCTCGAGTTGAATGGAAATCTGTCAATATTAAGGCACTAGACAGAACCTCTTTCCTCTTCCAAAAAAAAAATCTCCTTCTCAAAGATTAAAACTCTCAATGGCCTGATCATCTTACCTTTTGTCAGACGATGGAAGACTCTTAGGAGGCTCTATCCTGATCGCTGGATCCCACTCGCCGGGTGGAAGGACAATGACTTCGTCTAGGAACTCATCTATGCCAGCAATCAGGTCCTGCCTATCTTTTGCTTTATAAGCAATGTCATGGAACACCTAAAGAGTAAGAAGAGATGTGCTGATCCAACAAGAGAACTCTCCACATGCCTCAGATGTTGAGGCTGAAGAATGCAATCCAAAATCTATTTTAACATTACTGTGACCATAGCCTCATATTTCCTACTGTTCAGCTTACTCCAAAATAGTTTAGTATCCAGATTATGAACCCAAAGAATATAGGTAGAGGCATGAGAAAACAGCTGTGCTTCTTTTATATGATTTTTTCCTAACAATACCATAAAATAGCATTGCCTTTCATCTCCCACTGGTATGTACTATTACTGATATGGTTGCTATGGAAGCCAGATGAAAATAGTTTAGAGAAATACACAATCATTCCCTGAAATAAAAACTACTGGGCCAAACCACTGCTTCTAATTCAAGAAGGAAAAGTTCAAGCTGAGTGTTAAGACTGGTTAAAACTCAAACTCTGCAGCTCTCAAACACACAAATAATGTGAGTTAAAGCAAAGGGGTTTTAAGTAGGTGATCATCTGTCTGTCTTTTAGGAAGCCAATAACCAAACCATCCAAGGCAGCAAATGTTCCATGTGTTTTATGCAAATATCCACAGCAGGAGCTTCCAGATGTGTATCATACTCTTTGTCAATAATTCCATTCTTCTAATGTGCCTGATAATCTGAAAGTCTTTAATACCTAACCCAAGCCTTTCACACCTCATAAGTCAAATTCTTCAGTCTCCAGGAAAGAAGGTGGCCCCTGTTTGATACCTTTGGCTATTCTTAAAGATTGCTACTAAGCCTTTTCTCCTCAGTAGAATTTGTAAAAGCTATCAAACAACACGTAATGGCGTGGGGGTTTTGGGGTTTAGGGGAGGTCATTCAAAGTGTAAGCATAACATCTCCAGTAGACACAACTGTCTACAGCCTTATTTTCTCTTGCTACTTCCACTACGGAGGCTGGAAAGTCAGTCACTTTCTTAGACTAGCCTGCAGGTAAAGATGGGCAGTTCTGACTCATGGGATTAGAAAAAAAGAAAAAAAAATGTGTGGGGGGAGCACTAAAATACCAGTTCAAAAAGAAAGACACAGCTAATATACCCTGCCTCCTCCTTCCTGCTTTGCTACAGATGGTGTGACTGGAGTTGACAGCAGTAACCATCTTAAGACCACAAAGCAGGAGCCTTGGTACTTGATTTACCATTAAGCAGTTAAGGTAAACCAACTCCAGGATGTACTTACCTCCGAATTTCCTAACACGTGTACAAAACAAACCCTAAATTGTTTAAGCCACAAGTCAGATTTTCTGAAATTTGCAGCCTAAAGCATTTCTTTTTCTTCTTTTTCTTTTTTGCCCAAAGCATTTCTAATCAATACATCTTAGGGCGAAGAATTAAGAAATTGTAAATATGCAGAAATAAATAAAAGAACCCACTGAGATGTTTAGTTGCCTCAAAGGAAAAAAACAGTATTGCTATTCATCAGTGTTCCCAAATTAAGTAACCATCTGAGTAATCACCAAATAGAACTGCCATAACTAAATGCTCTATTCTCCACTCAACACATGGAGAAGCTAAGATATCAAGCAATGAAGCAAAAACAAAACATTTGGCAAAATAGCAAGCTAGAAAGGCATAAAAGCAGAAATCAGTGATCCTATATTCTAATAGTATTTCTCCTACTATGAGACTAGTTTGGAGTTTCAACATGTCTAAGATGTGTGTAGTGACATTTAAGCTATTATGAGAGTACAGTCAAAATTCCAAAGTGCTAGATACTTTGCAGCAATGGTTGCTAATGCATTTTAGTATGTGTGTCATTCCTTCCCACAAGATAAGCAAACCACAAAAACAGGTGCTATCTGATACCTAAGGGAAAATGCATTTCACTATGCATTATTTTATAAAACCCATTTCTGAAACAAAACACTTGAATTTGCAGGATGAATATATTAAACATTTTAAGAGATTTTGTTAATACAGGGACTTGAACCTTTTAAATAATATTTAACATACTTCAGTTTTCAGAACTGCAAATGTTTAGAAAAAGGAAAATATGACTTATTCTAACACAAAATTTATTTTTTGAGAACTATTAAAAGCAGATGTCAGCTCATTTGCACAAATGACTGCCCCTCATGTTTTAAAGAAGGTTGGTAACTACATAATTCTAATGAATAAAATGTGATAGCCAACTCACAGTATGAGAATACAAGAATGACATTCACAGATCACAGTCTTCCCGATTCCCTACCTCATCAGACATCAACGTGGCAATGGCTCTGCCAATCTCATGGTAAGACTTGGCTTTCCCCTTAGGACCTAAGAGAATGAATAAGAACCTAATGGGAGAGGAAAGAAGCAAAGGCTGTAACACATATTTCATCAAACTCAATACACATAACACTGAGACATGTTTAATCCTAATTCATAAAAAGGTTAGGTCTAGAATTCATCTTTAAAACAAAGGTTATAGTCTTGGTAATATGAAAGGCACACTTCCACACTATTGTGAAACACAAATTGTTGTTCATTTTATTTGGAAGCAAGGGAGAATTGAGCATGGAACCCTAAAAAGCTTCTTCATGAAGAAGGAAAGGTTCACTATATGAGTAAGTCTTTCTTTTCTAAACTTTCTTTTCTTTCTCTTTCTTCTGACTTTTCAGAAACTTTGGAGAAAACCCATTAAGCACAATAACTAAGAAGACTTAGCACATCCTCTGATTTTTCTGACTTTTCTTCACCCAATATTGATGGTTACAAATGATCCTCTCCATATTTTAAAGAAATATTTCTACTCAGAAGTGGCTGGGAGTCAGCAAAATCCAACTCCTCTACAATAAGCCACATGCTGACAACCAAAGTAAAGGAGGAAAAATATGAGAGAAATTCAATATAAAACATCATTCACAGTTAAAATTCTTTTACAGGATTCCTCATTTTCTTTTCCAAACTTGTTTTCTTGATAATGCACTGTTCCACAGTACTTAGGTCCTGAAACTTGCAGTAACAAGCTTATCTCCACTCAAGTTCACCCCTTATCATGTTGGAAGGAATCCCTCACTGATCACAAGGGCAAAGATGCAACTCTCAACCGGGGAGCAGGAGGTAAATGAATTAAAACACAGACAAAAGGCAATACTAGAAAAATCCCTGCCTTGCTTATTTATGATCATATCTTACCTAACATGGAGATAATGAGGACAATAAAAATGATCACATCCTATGTTTGCACAGCTTTCTAAAGCTTGCAAAGCATTTCACACTCACATATCATTTAAACTCCTACTATCCTTTGCTATAAGGACACGTATCTTACTCCCATTTAATGGTGAAGAAACCTAGGCTCAAGGAAGGTAATGGATGGGCTCAAAGACTGTCCCTAATGAATGACACAGTAGATGGTTGGATGGCATCATGGACTCAATGAACATGAGTTTGAGCAAACTCTTGGATGTAGTAAAGGACACAGAGGCCCGGTGTGCTACAGTCCACGGGGTCACAAAGAGTTGGACATGACTAAGCAACTGAAGAACAATAAAATAGATAGGACTTTTTACCTCCTGTTTTTTTTCCACACACAATTCTGCTTAATAATACCTGCACAACCTATACACCAGAGAAAAGCTATCCAACTATGACTTCCATAGGCCACTCTGGGGAAAGAGGTTGTGGATACTTAGCTGGGGACAAGAAAGCTTAAGTGAGATCTTATGAAACCACGAATGGCTTAGGACTTTTGTTGGTAAAATTTTTTTTACTAATTTATTCATATTTTTGTTGTTTAAGAAAGGGCTATTGATAGCCAACACTCTTCAAGGTATTAGGGTCTGTTCTCAAATGCCCTTGAAAAGACAATTCCATTTTTCATCATAAAATTTAATCTAAAGAGTAAAGAAAAAAAAAACAAATTGAGAATGTAAGAAGGTAAGTCTGAATGTCTGAATACTCAGAGTTTACACCAGAATAACCATAAAACCATTCGGTATTTATTTGCTTAGAAACCAGTTCTGGAGTGGAGCGGCGCACTCGCTTTCAAGTGTTATCACAGTAGATGAAACGGGCAAAAGCAATCAGCAGGCATGAAAGTCATTCAAGTATGAAGGAAGTCATTATTAGAACTGGGTTTTAATTCTTCTAACTAGAACTTGCCTTTTTCCAAAGCTGAACCTAAATTATACGCCACCACGTATAGTATTATCAAGAGCTTTTTTTATTGACAGAAAAGTACGATGCACTTTTCTGAAGGGATGGCTCACTGAATGAGTGCCACACCTAAAAAAAATATTTAACAACTAAAGTAAAATACAAATCTCACTAAGAAACACCTACAGTACTTGTCATACGTCCCAATTCCATTTACTTGTCTACCAAGGGCCAGTTGTCAGGCAGAACAATAGGGCATAGCTTTAGACAGAAGTGGGCAAATGTGGTACAGCAAGAGAACATATATAACACCTGGATGCTTTACTTAATACATTTTTAAATAATGTATTTCCTTTGCCTGTCATTTTTTATTATTTCAGGCTTCCCAGCTGGCACAGTGGTAAAGAATCCACCTGTCAATGCAGGAGACTCAAGAGACACAGATTTGATCCCTGGGTCAGGAAGATCGCCTGGAGAAGGAAATGGCAACTCACTCCAATATTCTTGCCGGGAGAACCCTGTGAACAGAGGAGCCTGACGGGCTACAGTCCAAAGGGTCTCAGAGAGTCAGACACAACTGAGCATCTGACACATCCAAATATTAGCATCTAAGCACTACACAATATCCAACCCTTTCCAGCCACTGTCTACATCCTCCTACCTCCCCCTAGTATCTGCATCCTGATTATTTTACATTTATAAATATACAATATGGACATGCACATTTATCAACTGACACATGAATTAATTATCAGGTTAACTATATGGCAACAAAGCCAAAATAGTGTCTTATTAGAAAGTGCAGAAAATGCTCTCAGTCATTAATAGTCCTCAAGTATAAATCCTGGCAGACAATGGGCAGCTATAGTCCAAGGGATGACAGAGTAATGGATCCTCCACCTTAAATCCTATGAGATGAGGGCATACATTTTCTACAAATATTTACTCTGCTCTTTACTAAATAGCACCAAAGAAGAAATGGCAGTAACAGACCAGTGGTGACCATAAAAAAACCATTTATCATAGTAGCAAAACCAGTATATGAGAGCTATAGTGTTTTCATTACATTAGGTATAAAGGTACAACTCCTCTTTCCTGAGTAATGTGATCTTTATTAAAACACATATATATATATATATGTGTGTTCATATATATATATAATATAAAGAAAATCATCAAGTGCCAAATAGAAATAAAAAGTTACGTATCAGTTACAATTTTCACATTACTTCAGTCAGGAAGCACTGAGTAAATCCATTTTCTTAAAATGCATAGAGAGGAACTCTGGACACCCACAAGCAGCAGGAAACATCACCTCAGGTCAAGAATTTCATCTGTAGGAAAGCAGACCCTTAGGAAGACTGTAATTTGAAGTGCTCTGTTGAAATGGGGATGAGAGATGAGAGATCTGGGAAAACTAACAACACAGAACAACTCGAGTTGAAGTTCCCTCTGCCTGAAACATGTTCTCTCTTCTTTAACCCTCCAAGACGCAAAAGCTGTTACAACTTTTATGACAGAAGTACATCTTGCCAAACTCGGCTTTTATAATGTACTGAAAACTTCTTTCATGACTCAAGTGGTTTTGTTTTTTTTTTGTTTGTTTGTTTTTTTGGTCAATGGACAGATGTTATTTTTAACCAGAAGCTTTTTCTCTTTATTAACAAATTAGAGTAAACATCACATTTGTGTGGTTGAAAGGGCACAGTCCATGTTGCTGGCCTGGGGGACATAATTTAAGCTGCTGAGTTCTTTGTATTCGCTTATAACTAGACACAAGTCACAGAATTTATAATAGTGCCTGGCTGTCTTGAGAATCTTCATGAGGCCCTTCTACTCTGCTGTGCTCATTTATCGTGCCTGGGGAGAATGCCTCTAGTGTTCACCACAACAAAAATCAGTACCAGATGATCTGCATCCAGAACCAATGGACTATACTCATATTCACAAAACAATTATAGGCAGAAACAGAGCATAATATCAGAAAAAGAATCAGCCTTCCTAAACTACTCCATCTTTTCAGAGATGTGCACCCCTCCTCCTTCCTGATATATCACAGCCATTCTAAAATAAACTCAGCATGCACCAATCCCTAACTCCCTTTTTTTAAAACAACAGTGAATCAAATAACCCATTATTCATATTTAGTGGCTTTGGAAAATGTGGCTAAACTGTAGCTTCCTCAATAAATTCATAAGGACCACAAACCCATCATAACCAACCATATTGCACATAGTAAACAGCAGTGAGTCACTGGAAGACTGTTACACAAGACAGAACTGAACTGGCAAGACCTCCATCCCAATTCCTCTAATAGAATTTTTATGGTTTTGACAATTAGGCACAAACAACTGCTTTCAGGCAGATCATTATTTATAACATAAAACAGATATTAACTAAGAGTAACACAAAGGGGTAAACATTCTAATTTTATGGGGGGCTAGATCTCTCTTTAGAATTATTTGCCTTAGATGTGAAAATCAAGGTAAGAAAAGCACAGATTGATCAAAGGCTTTGATTAGTCTTCATGGGAAAACCCTAAAGCATTTTATTGCAATCCATTCTAGGAGTCTCCTTAGATTTTCCCTAAGAGCCTGGCTTCAGAGTCAGAAATCTGCACTGACAGTGCGTCATCCATGTGGCTCCATCTCGGAACTGTAAAATGGGAATTATATTCATCTCCATGTGGCCCATAAATATGACTGAGTGGCAGCCTCAATGGAACAGATGTAAGATGATAGCAAAGCCAAGTGCCTGTTAAGACACTAAGAAAATCATAAACATATCCAACTAAGTCACCAAAGAACAGAGTTTAATCTGCTTTCACATGGATGGCAAGAAGGTCCTCTACGTGGGTAGAAAACATCTACGCAGTTTGTAGGAGTCCAGCTGCAAACAGAAAGCTAAACCAGATCAAGCAAAGAGCAGAGTGGTTAGAGAAACTGGTGAATTCTATACAAAGGGAGTGGCTATAATCATATTTCCTAAAAGACGCATGGTAGTAATGCTATTTATTATAAATAATAAGAATAATAATAATAAGCAAAAGAGCCTGTCTTCCACCTTCAAAAGGAAAGGAAAAATGGAAAAATTTTTCAAAAGAGAAAAATGACTGTCGTTACAAGATGTGCACAGAAACAGATTTCTCAGGTCTCTGCGCAGGCTAGCGGGGTGGCATGCATGTTAAGCACACAGCTGAGTGCAGAGACATCCTCCACAATGACCACCACGCTCCTTGTGGGATTTCCTTTATTGGATTTCACAGGATGCAGCCATTGTAAGTGGCCCTGTATTACTCACACACAAAAAAGCTAGTGAGACTCCCTTCTCAGTGATTACAGCTTGCCCTGGTTCAGAGGATAGCAAATGGATAAAACTATTTCCTGGAAAAACGTTAACATGCTAGGATATATTATTCAGATTACTGCCCTGAAATAGCTTTATGACATTATTGAATTACATTCCCTTGAATAGACTGGGCTCCTTTTCTCAATTCAAATGATGCTTGATTTTACCTCTAGACTAGTACCACTGTCCAGGACAGAAAAACATGAGCCGGACAGAAGCAGATGATAAGACAGACTCCAAAATGGTCATGCTACTCAATGAGCTTGTGTTATTGTTTAAATAAAAGTCTTTTAAAATATTTTTATGTGTAGCTTCTAGAGAAAAAGAATTAAAAAATGAAAAAGAGCAACTGAACACTTCTTGGCATGTCTTTTTCCTTCAAGCTCCAGAAAAGTTGGTCCAAAGAGACATAAATAAAACCAAAGGGACACACAAGCTGGGGTTCGGCCATGACTGAGTCAGCTAGCTGTTCGCCAGGTGATTGCTCAGATGGACCTGCAAGGCTCTGCTGGAATGTTTTCAAGCAAAAAGCTAAGTTCTAGAAAACACAAATCATGATAATCCCGTTAACTGAATAAGCTATAATGACCCCCTTTCCTCTGCCATTTGTCCAACAACTGCTTATATTATTCCTATATTGTAATATGATAAGCATTCTCCCTGTTGTTAGTGTCTAAGAAATAGAAAAATGGGATAAAAATGCCCACATAAAAAAGAATGGCCTGTAATGTATAAAATGGAAGGCCATAAGGAAATGTTCTCCTAATTTTCCTCCTGAATTGGCTCAGAACAAACCTTGAGCCCTTTATCTTGTTGGTTTACCTTGCTCAGACCATCTGAGACTACTGGAAATCCATAGCCTCTCCTGCTCACCTGGAGAAACCTAAAGAAAAGTTCCCTGCCCTTGCCCTGGGCACGCCCCTCCAAAAAGGCCCTATTTTATAATAATTTTCTAATTTCAACCTAAAGATTATAGACTTCTCTTTAACCTATTCCTAAGCACAAGTTTATTTGAAGCATTAGCTTCTATTTACCTACTACACTTGACATAGAAGTCAAGCTTCCTCTACTGGGCTCAGTTACAGAGGGAAATAAAAAAGGATGACTTCTAAGGTACTGTCCAGTATGAGTACATGATTCTAATACCAGTAGTATGCTTTCTTTTAAAATAAAACTTTATGAGTCCTAACACATAACAGTAAAATGTACAAACTTAAGTGTACCACTTAATGATTTTTATTTTGTGCATATATATAATAAACACACATTGTTATTTAGTCGCTCAGTTGTGTCCAACTCTTTTGCAACCCCATGGACTGTAGCCTACCAGGGTCCTTTGTCCATGTCATTCTCCAGGCAAAAGTACTGGAATGGATTACCATTTCCTTCTCCAGGGGATCTTCCCGACCCAGGCATCAAATTTGTATCTCCTGCACTGGCAGGAGGATTCTTTACCACTGAGTCAAAACACATATATACATGTCTATATATGTACTCATGGACACATTTACATATATTGATATATATAATGTGTATATGTATGTATGAACATACCCACTATCAATTTTCTAATAAAACAGAGAGCAAATAAAAGCAACTCAGACCTCTGAACCATTTACCATCTATATGATCTTGGAGAAGTTACTTAAATTTTCAAACTGTTTCTTCATCTATAAAATCCCTTATAGTTTATACTTTAAAAATTATTATGAGTATTAAATAGGCTAATCCATCAGAAACTAATCCACAGTCCAATGAATTATTATAATCATTATTACTACTATACACGTGCCAAGTCAATTGAGAGCATGAAAGTCAGACTGAACCATTATTTCAAGTTAAACCTTTCTAACATGCTTGCTTTGGATGTACCCTCATCCTATTGGCTCTCTAGCCTGAGGGGCAGGAGTTTTCCCTATGACCACACTGTGGACCCCAGCGGGTCAGGGAGCAGCTTACCTTGTGGGCACAGGGACCTCAGTCAGGGCACCCAGCATGACTGCTTGCTGCAGCCGAACAAAAGCAATGAAAGGAGAATCCAAGAAGTCTACCTCGCCAACAAGCACGTTGGAAGCTTCTGCATCACGTGGCAGTTTTTTCATGAACTTATTCTTCAGCTGCATGGGAAGAGCCAAGAAGACACAACTTATTTCCAGAGAAGGGAACTCAAAGAAATTTCTTTGTGAGCCTATGTGCACCAGGCAGGCCCTAGCTAGCCATTCTTCTATTATGTCTAACCATTCTATTTTAATAAGCATTTCTCTGTATTTTGGATGCAAAAACATTAAGCATATAGTCATGTGGTTTACATATAAAACAGTATTTATATACGTATCAATTCATTTACTTATTCACTCAATAAACACGAGTTTAAGAGTCTCCTGGGAGCCAGGAACTGATCTAAGCCCTGATGATAAGAGATGTGTCAACTAATGACATGGCCTTCTTGAGCTCATATTCCAGCAGGGGAGAAGTAAAATAGAACTTAAAGTAGTGGTAAGTGGTAAGAAGAAAAAGTAAGACATGTAAGAGGATACATCTTTAGACAAGGAGGTCAGGGAAGGCCTGTGAAGAAGCACATTGACACTGGGGTAAGGGGACAAGCCAAGTAAAGATCTGGGCAAAGAAAATTCTAGGCAAAGAGAAGAGAAAGTGCAAAGCCTCTGAGCCAGGCAAGAGTCGGGCAGTTACAGCAACAGTAGGTGGCCAAGTGTGTGGGAGCAGATGGAGCACAGGAGAGAAAACGGCAGCAGATGAAGGTGCAGACGTGAGGGGGGCCAGCGGGTGAGGGTCTTGAAGGCCACAGGACGGAGTTTCAGATGTTTTAAATAGAACTTACCCACTAAAGAAAAGTCCATGGCAAGGTGGAGTAGAAAGGCCTAAATTTAAGAGAAATCCCCATGTAATCAGGCTTTAAGACCATGCGATAGGATGACACAACCTCGGGAGTAAGTGTAGACAGAGGAAAGGGCTGTCCATTGACCCTTAACATCTGTCCATTGACCCTAAACCCTGGGCTACCTTGGAATGGAATGGAATGGAAGCAGATATTGGCAGAGGACACTGAAAAAGATCAGCCTGTGAGGTAGGAATAAAAGCAGGCCTTCACCAACCAGGGCTTTAGGTGAAGAAAGGGACCAATGAGGACAGGGCTATCTGCTTCAGTGTCAAAGGCTGCTAGAAGTTCAAATAAGATGAAAACTAAGAAAGGACTAATCATGGGACCTGGACCACGAGGGTAGTCCCAGTGGTCTTATGGGAGACTCCATACTCCCAATGCAAGGGGCTTGGGTTCAATCCCTGGTCAGAGAACTAGATCTCACATGTGGCAGCTAAGAGTTGGCATGCTGTAGCTATAAAAACAGAGAAGGCAATGGCACCCCACTCCAGTACTCTTGCCTGGAAAATCCCATGGACGGAGGAGCCTGGTGGGCTGCAGTCCATGGGGTCGCTAAGAGTGGGACACGACTGAACGACTTCACTTTCACTTTTCACTTTCATGCATTGGAGAAGGAAATGGCAACCCACTCCAGTGTTCTTGCCTGGAGAACCCCAGGGACGGGGGAGCCTGGTGGACTGCCATCTATGGGGTCACACAGAGTCAGACACGACTGAAGCGACTTAGCAGCAGCAGCAGCAGCTATAAAAAGAATCACAGCTAAAAAGATCCCACATGCAGAAACCGAAAGACCCAGCACAGCCAAATTATTAAAAAATGTTTTTTATTTTATTTATTTTTTTAATGTTTTTAAAAAGAAAGTAAAGACCAATGAATTTGACAAGATGGAAGTGCTGGGTGATCCATACAAGAGCGGACACCAGGCTACCCAGTAAAGAATAAGATGTGAAAAAATGGAGACAGGGAGTAGAGAGAATTCTTTTGAGAAATGTTGCTACCAAGAAAAGCCAAGAATTAAGGAGGTAGGTGAAGAAAGGGATAAAATGGAGAATTACTTTTTCATGGGGAATATGATCACAATTTGGAATGTTCATGAAGATGATCTAGTAAAGACAGATCAGTCCTGTAGGAGAAATGGGCATAACTGCAAATCCCCTCAAGCAACCTTGAACTATTGAGAAGAGAGATGTCCATGCATAGCTAGAGGGATTAAATCCAGATGGAACACAGCTCATCCATTCTAACCAGGGAAGGCAGACTCTAGGTTCAGTCAGGGGTGATCTGGGAAGTCTGTGGGGTGAAGATGAGAATTCCAAGGACTTACATTTTTTCAGTGAAATATGAATGACCTGATGGTGAGGAGGAGGAAGACAGACATACATGGGAGCTTGAGGAGAAAGGTAAAGGTGTAGAGTGCTTTTCTTGGAGAGTAAAGGTTGCCTTTGCCAACAAAGGTCTGTCTAGTCAAGGCTAAGGTTCTTCCAGAGGTCACGTATGGATGTGAGAGCTGGAATATAAAGAAAGCTAAGCACTGAAGAATTGATGCTTTTGAACTGTGGTGTTGGAGAAGACTCTTGAGAGTCCCTTGGACTGCAAGGAGATCCAACCAGTCCATCCTAAAGGAGATCAGTCCTGAGTGTTCATTGGAAGGACTGATGCTGAAGCTGAAACTCCAATACTTTGGCCACCTGATGCAAAGAACTGACTCATTTGAAAAGACCCTGATGCTGGGAAAGATTGAAGGCAGGAGGAGAAGGGGACGACAAAGGATGAGATGGCTGGATGGCGTCACTGACTCAATGGACATGAGTTTGGGTAAACTCCGGGAGTTGGTGATCGATAGGGAGGCCTGACGTGCTGCAGTCCATGGGGTCGCAGAGTTGGACATGACTGAGCGACTGAACTGAACTGAACTGAAAGGTTGCCTAACAGTCACTTTGAAACCTTATCCTGTAGGTGTTATTCATTCCTTTCCCCTCCCAACCCAGCTCCCACTTAGAATAGGCTTGTTCAAGTATCCTTCAATGAGTGGGAAATGTCTTCCAACAGCTCAAGGAAAACATCTCAACAATCATAAATAGATAGAGATAAGAATTTTGCAAGAAGACTTCTGATATACACTTCTCACCAATATGAATATCTCCCCGCTTAAGTTAAAAGTTACCAGTGAACTTTTTTCTGCCAGGGGTTATCACCTATATGGGAAGTGGGAGGCATGGCCCAATTTTCCCCAGTAATGAAAAATTACAGTAGAGTTTTATTTTCTATTTCCATATAAATAGTTCTCAATAAGGGAAAATAAGTGCCATGAAAACTGATCCCCAAAACCATCATCTTCAGTAGCATTTTAATAAGATTCTTGCCTTTGGAACTTCATACAAGAAGAAAAAAAAAAAAAAAAAAAGAAAAGAAGGGAGTTGGAACTAATAATTTAGTGGAAACCAAAAAAAAAAAAAAAAAACCCACAAAGGCAAGATTATATATTTTTGGATGTTAGAAACATGACTACTTCTAGCAGTAAAAGACTTTCCCAAAGTTTATACCATTAATCCTTCAAGCAATACTAATATTTCCAAAAAAGTCTGTTTATTTCTACAGATACGAAAAGAGCAGCCATGGGAATAGTCTAAAACCATCAAATTGTTATTCTAGTCAAAGGAAGTTGCAGTAATGAATTGCCCTATGTAACATGGAGTACAGTGTGGGATATGGTCAAATGACCCAAAGGAATAATGAAATACCACTGCTAGAGTAATCTTCCGACTCTTTCCAGAGACAGCTCCCATTACCAACACAGGCCATGAAGCTCTATAATCATCTGGTTGTACCTGCCATTCTCTCCAACACTCTTTGCTGTAGTTAGGTAGGTAATCTGATCATAATCTCCTGTTTTAGGTACTTAGCCTCCCACACTTAGGACCAAAAAACTGTCCTTTCCTCATTTCTACCTTTTCTAAACCTCCTTCGGAGCGCAGAACAAGTCTTTCCACTCTCTCAGCAATGCTCCTAGGGAACTCCAGAAGCACTCATTTGCTTTTTAAATTGGAGTATAACTGCTTTCCAATGTTGTGTCTCTGCTGTACAAGGTCAATCAGCTGTATGTACACATACCTCCCCTCCCTCTTGAGCCTCCCTTATGGCCCCCCATCCCACCTCTCCAGGTCGTCACAGAACCTGAGCTGAGCTCCCTGGCCTTACAGCAGCTTCCCACTGGCTATCTGTTCCACACATGGCAGTGTATATATGGCAATCCTACTCTCTCAGTTTGTCCCAGAAGCATTCATTTTGGAATCATGCTTCTGCCAAGGTTGAAGTCTTTGCTCTGAACTCCCTGAGGGTTAGAACAGTTTATCCCCCACAGAACTGATCGCTTCCTCTGCATGTAATTCAGCTGTCGTAAATATTTTGAATGGAAGGAATGAGCCCTGCAGAATTTCCAATCAGACCAGAAGAACATTAAACACCCAGCAAAGTTCAAGAGGTTTTAGAGGCCCATTCTAGAACATACTAACTGTCTGGATCTATCACTAAGCAACTACTGACTCACAGAACATGCAGAATATCCCACAGTCATATTCTTCCACAAAATGTTTTACTTGTATGGTACCTTTACTAAGATGACTACACCATTTTGGAAAAATTGAAGCATGTTTTTAAAGCTAGAGGAACTGCATTCTATGTGCTCAGAAGAGAAGTAGTTATAAAGACATATTCTTTGAGATCAGCAAATCTCACACTGTGTTTGTGAGACACTAGTGTTCTTGGAGAAACTAGTAGCTATTCCAAAATAAAAATGTGTGGTGCCTGAGGTGCCCTGGAACTTAGTCCTCAGATGACTCTTCTCTACACACACTCCTGGGTGATCTCGTCAAGCCCTCTACCTTTAAATTCCATCTGTGTCCTAATGGCTCACAGATCTATGGGTTTTCCTGGTGACTCAGATGGTTAAGAATCTGCCTGCAAAGCAAGAGATCCAGGTTCAATTCCTGGATAAGGAAGATCCCCTGGAGAAGGGACCCACTCCAGTATTCTTGCCTGGAGAATTCCATGGACAGAGGAGCCAGGCAGGCTACAGTCCAAGGGGTCACAAAAAGTTGAACAGATTTATTTCAGCCAGGACCTCTTCCCTGCAGTCCAGTCCTATAACATCTCTACTCAGATGTCTAATAGGCATTGCAAATTTTACAAATCCAAAACCGAGCCCCCCTCCCAAGAGTCCGCTCAAACTTGCTCATCCTGGAGTCTTGCTCATCTGGTTCATGGCAGCCCCATTTTTCCAATGCCCAGGCACAGACCTTGCTGTCATCTTCCACACTTCTCCTCCTCTCACACCCCATGTCCATTCTATCAGTGAATCCCGTTGGATCCATCTTCAGAGATGTCCAACCATTTCTCACCATCTTCACTGCCACCACCCTGGGCCACGTTGCAAGCACCTCCCTCCTGGGTTATGGCATTGATCTCCCAGCTGGATTGCTTGCTTCTGCCCTTGCCCCCCGCCCCACTCCAGTCTGTTCACCAAAGCAGCCAGAGCAATCAAATCAGGAGTCAGATAAAACCCTCTGTTGGTCCCCATTTCACTAAGAGAGAAGGCAATCTCATTATGACAAGCCACAACTCCAGCATTGGGCTCCCCATCAGCTCCCTGACCTCGTTTCCAACTGCTTTTTCCCAGTCTTCTTCAGACCCACCATCCCTGGGTCCAAACCTTCCCTCTGACACACCAGGCACACTCTTCCCTCAGGGCCTTCACATCTGCTGTGTGTCTGAATGGAATGTCTGCAGGGCTCCCTTCCTCACTTCCTTCAGATCTTTACTTAAGTCACCTCTCAACACTGAGACCTTCCCTGGCCACATTGTTAAAATTTCCACCTCCCTTTCCCCACAGGTTCTTCTTACTCCTCTGTCCTACCTTATGTCTTTCTTTGTACTTACTACAGTCAAACATGTTACAATTTTTACTTATCCTCCTTATTATCTGCCTCCTCACTAGAATGTAAGTTCCCTAATAGTAGGATAATATCCATCTCTTTTGCTCAGTGTTACATCCTTAATGCCTAGAAGAAAAGATGAAATAAATGTTTGTTCAGTGAAGGAATGGTGGTTATTATTTCTGCTCTTTCCAATAAGCTTTCCTAACTCTTCTCTTAAAGCAGTGGTTTCTGGGCATCCCACCACCAACCAGGCCATCTAAGTGGACAAAAGGCCTAGATAGGACTCATCTTAGTAAACTCCCCTACTGATAACAGTGATTGGTCCAAAGGATGGATGCACCATTTACACAGGGATCAAAACATTTTGGAAAATTAACATTCAAATAAATGTGTAAAAATCAATGTTTCCCTTTCACCTAAGGTTGTTACCCTCTTTGCTGGAAGGGCCTGTCACAGGATTGTCCACACTAGGAGAGAATGAGGTCAATGCCCAAAATGAAACACAAAATCAGGAGAGAAAAATGGATGAAAAGAGAGATTGCTGAGTCCCCAGCCTCAGGCCCTGAGGTCCTGTAGCCTCTCCATTCTGTGAACTCATCAAGAATTATTACTAGTTATATAAGCCAGAAAATTCCATTTGGGGCTTAAATTAATTTGAGGTGATTTCTGTCTACTGCAGTCCAGACCCTTCACAAAAAAGTGTTTTTGTCAAATAAATTTGAGGAGTACCATGTCAGACAGAATTAAATACGTTTCTATGCTATACATTCTCTTAGAGCTTTGAATAGGCATGTATGCCAAAGAATGCTTTATCTCCCACTCGGAGATAAATAAGGCACATTTTGATATGAAAACAGATTTTAAAATGCTGTTTGGGACAGAAATTTTGTCATCTCCCATTTAATCCTACTCTCAGCTCCATTTAATTCTCTTTAAATTTAACGGGTGCCTCAAATGTTCAAGGCCTGATGTGGGCACTGCAAGGAACAAACAGACTGCTCGCCTAAAGTTTAAAATCCAATGAAGAGAAGCAAATATAGCTCTGATGAAATAAGACACATAAAGATAATATGAAAAGTATATTGTTCAATGGAGGTCACAAAATATAGCAATAGAGTTCAAGGAAAGTTTTTCTATGAATCAAAATTTACAGATTCCTCTCATAAAGGTGGCTCATCAGATATTGATTCATACAGGTTTCCTTTTTCAAGTACCTCAACAATACCTGATAAAGGAAAAAGTTATGACTGAAGTATAAAAAGCAACTGTGGGCTTACACAATAAAATGTGAACAGTAATAAAGTACTAACAAAAACATTATTAACATTACATAGAATGGTGAAGAACAACTCAGGAATTACAAGGAACAGCAAAATAAGAATAGCAAAATGAAAATAAGAACAAAATCAGGTTGAAGATCACCCAACAAGCTAATCTGGATTGAATTCCGAAGACAGTCTGACATTTCTTTCTTATAGATTACTAGCTGAGGCTCCAAGGGATACATAGCCTGGATTTCATGCAGGGCCAACTACGAGAACATACAGCAGAAAAAACTGTTTTAGACAACCTTGATTCCAAGGAAATGAATTTCAAAGGGCTGCATCTGGTAAGAGATAATTTGGCTAGCTCAGGGGCTTCCCAGGTGGTGCAGGGGTAAAGAATCTGCCTGCCACTGCAGGAGGTGCAAGAGATTCAAGTTTTATCTCTGGGTCAGGAAGATCCCCTGGAGGAGGAAGTGGCAACCCACTCCAGTATTCTTGCCTGGGAATCCCATCGACAGAGGAGCCTGGAGGGTTACAGTCCATGGGGTTGTGAAGAGTCGGTCATGACAGCATGCACACATGCAATCTGACCATCTTAGCAATTTGGGAACACTTTTTTGTCTACCAGGTAACAATCCCAACTCTGTGAGTCCGGGGATGTACATTTCAGGTTCCTTTAACGCTAACCTGTATTCTTTCTTCTAATAATTCAGTTAACTTCTTTACTTTCTGATTGGCTTTCTAACAACCCAGTGATCACAGTACTAGCATAACAAGAAACTAGAGATTATAAACAGATAAAGCAGAACAAGTGGACCGATTGTAACAGTGATAGCCTCTTGGAATGATCACCCCCTGTGATGATGGGAAAGTTACTCACACTCAAGTGATACGCATCACATATAGCTAACTGAAAAAATCATACTATAATCAATCTCAACGGACTCGGGTAACATTATATCCTCTCACTCATACCATCACCCTCAGACCTTCAGCATCACCTGGTCAGTAGATTCAGGCTATCATATTAATGCAGTCACTAGGCAAGTATTTAAACCCTACCTATCATTCTTTGCCATTAGCAGCATATGCTAAAATAAATGTAATAAAGTGTCATTTGTAACCAGGAGTACTCACAATTTGTCATTTGAGTCTGATTTATTAGAAGCTGACCCTATAGGCTGTTCAATGCCCTTTTTAAAAATAAAATAAAAAAAAAGATGGAAACTTACATGAATTACAAAAAATAGATAATAAAAACATAATTGCCAATGTCATGTATATTTACATCACATTAGTTTCTCTTCATAGTTCAATAAAAATAAAGTTTGATAATACCTGAAAAAAGTAAAAAACAAAAATCACCTAAATTTGAGTATATTTTCTCATTATTTTTCCAAAGCTATCCCCCATTACATACATTCTCTTTTACTCTCAGGAAGAATGATTTTAATCTTCCAATCTATACTTATTCTCAATTCACCCTAATGCCTCATGTCAACAGGCTACCTGGGCAAAGAGCTGATGCCCAGCTTTCTTCCTGTTATTCTTTCCTGTCTTCTGTTCTCCTTAGCTTCCCTTTTTCCTGCTGATCTCCTCCCTTCCATTCTCTTTGAAAATTGGCAGCTCTTATTCTTTGCCAAACAAACTCATCTGGCAATCTCAAAATCCTGCTAGGTTCACCCTGCTACCATGTCCTTCCAGTGCAAAGGTATCCATCTGTGTTAGTGGTAAAGAGGGGCACCATACTTATGAGTTGAGTGACATGTATGAAAGGCCCAGTTTACCCCCATTGTATTGGGGCAGATATTAATATTACCTTCTTTCATTCTCAAAAGTGTCTCGGGCTAAGGAAAAAAACTATATGATCACCCCACATTTTAAGCTCACTGAGGTCAGCTCCTGAGCAGTGCCTAGGATATGGCATTGAAAAATAATTATATGCTATGAAGGCATAAAATTCAAGGAACTCAAAAGTATGAGGAAATGACTGGATCAAACAGCACCTTAGTAAACCATGCTCTCTGAGTATGAATTTATTTGTTTACTATATGCAAACAATACTAACTGCTGGGGCAGGAAAACAGTGTTCTCTTGCTCACCATAAATGAAATGATTCTTCCTCTGCCCCCTCCCTTTTTCTACACCTTGGGAAAAGTAGCCAATTTGATGGATTAAAGTTTGACAAAATTCACTGGGATTTTTCCTAACGAGAAGGTTGTAGTGATGAAGACGAGAAGTATGCTATTTTCTCTTACAGCAAGGCAAATGAACAGAAAAACAGAGAGTTACATCTTAATCCATGTAGCTGATTAAATAAATAGGTTCAGAGTCAGTTTCATATGCTCAGTTAACTACCAGAACTCATGTCTCTTTAAATCTATCAATCCCAGAATTTATATTCTGTTTATGGGTGATTTTAGGCATGGAGCTGTATATTTGGTGAACTAGAAATTTCTGACCTAATTGATGTTTTTAAGAGACTTCAGCTCCAGCTATTATAAATTAGCTTGTATCATACTAACCCTTCCAGTAAAAAAAACTGAAAAGCTGGATTTCCATAATCTGTTTAAAGGAATCAGAAAATCACTATGATATTAAAAAAAAAAAAACAAACCTAAGCAGCCAATATCCCTAAAGAAGAAAACTGCATGAAGGTGAGGCTAAAATCAGCTCATCTGTTTCTTCTAAAGGCATCTGATGACTGCATGAAGGTGAGGCTAAAATCAGCTCATCTGTTTCTTCTAAAGGCATCTGATGACTCCTAAGTAGCTGTAGAGATTCAGAAATTGAGTAGAGCCTTCAGCAGTCTCAAAGTGATGGGCAAACATGCCAAGCATTCAGTTGGGACCCCTAAAAGACAGGATTAAAGGTAAAAGGGAAAACTAGTAATAAATCAACCCACATAAAGACTTGGAGAAGGAAATGTCAATCCACTCAAGTATTCTTGCCTGGAGAATCCCATGGACAGAAGAGCCTAGCAGGTCACAGTCCATGGGGTCGCAAAGAGTCGGACACAACTAAGTTACTCACACACACATAAAGACCAAAACCTAAGTTCAAATCAGTTCAATTCCAGACTAAATAGTAAGTTGGCCTGCCCGCAGCCTAAATGCCAGCCAAAAGCAAAAGAAATAATCTCTGAAGAAAATGTTATCTAAAGTATCAACCTAGTTCTAATACAACATCTGACATTCAATCAGAAATTACTAGGCATACTAGTAGACAAGACTGAATGACGAGAACCCAAGAGAAAAAAAAAAAAAAGGAGAAATTAGAAAGAAATTTAAAGGAGCTATATACTAGGTACCAGAGGTAGACTTTGAAATAACTTAATATTTTTAAAATACTGAGGAGATGAAGACTTTCAGAAGAACCATTTAAAACACAAAGTAGATGTCCTAGGGATTAAAATGACTTGCTATTTTAACATTAATAACATCAATGACTTGTTAAAGTAATATTATTCATAATATAAAAATGGGACATTTGTGGAATGCAGCTAAACATGTGCACTGAGTAAAATTCATAGCCTAAGTGCAAATATTTCAAAAGAACAAAAGCTAAAGTGTGATGATCTAAATCTATATTTCATGGATTAAGACTAAAACCAGCAAATGAAACTCATAGAAGGTATAAAGAAGGAATTAAAAATAAGAGAGGAAATATGGTATTAAAAAACAAGTATACTATGTTGATCATGTTCTATTTCATAATCAGTATGACAATTATACAAGTGTCCACATTCTAAAAAATTATCAAGTAGATTTTATCACAAATATGTTTTACTTTAATAAAACAATTATACTACAAAGAGTGTCTTAATAGATAAACTGTTATTTCATCTCAATACTGCTTACATGTGGTGCTCCCCTGGCAGGAAACTTAAAAGAAATCAAGGATAGTGAAAAACAAAACTGTATTCCATAGCCCTACCTCATATGTCAAAGGCTTTTGTAAAGATAAGAAAAGATAAGAGGTAAAATGCCTAGCAAGACACAAACAAATATAAGGCTCACTCCTCCTGGCTTCTTTTTAGTTTCTCTAACATGGAAAGTAAACCTCTCTACTGCCTTCTTTCCTCCTACCATGCATATCCACGAGACTACCTGATTGCGCTATGCTGGAGGTAACATATTCCTGCTTTTACCTTCCAAAGGTGTGTGAACCCTATGCAACATAAACATAACTTAACCCAGTACACTTCCCTTGGGCTAAAATTAGCCTCCAACAGGGGTGGGAAGAAGAAGCAGTCCATCAAAAGCAGCCATGTGAAAACTAATCCCTGGGATAATTCTGAAATAGGTTTGACCTAGCAAGCTCTATGCGTATATATTTGGAACAGAACTACCATCTCAAATTCTGGGAATCCTGGAGTATGAGAGGTGGAGACCAGGCACTGGCTGTAGTTGGCTTCTATGGTTAATCGAAGACTGACACTATTGCCCATCCTCTCCCAGTTTTCCAGCAGCCCTCTCATCCCATATCTAAGAAAGAAGAGGACTGGCCTGAACAAATTAAATTCTAAGTCAATAAGCTTACACAAGCTTTTCTCAGGCACTAGGAAAATAGTTCTTTTCACTGAAAGCTCTACTCTGGCCTCTCTTTGTGGTAGGGATTCTCAGTAAAAAGAGCATGTCTACTCAAGTCCCAAGTACAAGAAGTATCTTTTGCTTCAAGGCTCTTTCCAGCTACCAAGATGAGGCAGAAGGCTCTGCCTAAGTCACCCAAGTTCTACTGTGGGGTTTGCAGTCAAAGTCTCAGTCTGTAAGAGTTCCTTGACCTTTGATTACCTGTGTACACATTTCTCACCCTGACCTTCTCAGGAGTGTTGGACTGAGAACAGGTTTGGGTGTTCCTCAGTAGCCTGGACAAATACCGTCTTAAACACACCCCAGCGTTCCATTCCTAAATCTCACTTCTTTACTGTAAACTGTATAATTTCCCAACAAAGAAATGTCAGAGGAAGGAAAAAAAAAAATAGGAACTGCTGTTTTATAAGCTTAATAGAGTACTGCTTTTTATTTCAAGACTACATAAGAAAAATTATTTCAAAACTTTCCTGTTAAATAAAGACAGTCTTTAATCAACCCCTAAGTAAATCTGTGGGATAGGATTTTTTTGGTGTGATACAGAGAATTGCTGGAATAAATTAGTTTAAACATTTTTTATTTTGTCTTTAATGATTGCCCTTTAGGTTATCTTCAAGCTGTAATTTAGAAGAATATTTCCACTGGCTAAATTTAAGAACCATCACCCCAATGTCTAAGAGGCCTAAAAAGAGGAGCTCTCGCTTGATTGCCTACAGAATCCAAAATTTAGACACTCACTTATGAAGATGTTAGTACTGAATTTCTGTAATATGGTCTGAGATTTCCAGAGTGTATATAATATGAAAGAAGGAAGACAAAGTCATTAAATAAGACAAAATGTCAAAAGGCTGTGGCTACATGCTCTTACTTCTTGAAAACTTTTCTGCTTTTACTTATCCCATTTTTAAAAATGAAAACAGTTCCCTGAGGGTGAAAATCTGATTTTCTAATTTTTCCTTTCAAATATAGCCATCTCACCACCATTAATGCAAATGATTCTCCAAAGCAGCACATTTACAAACAGCTATTAAACTAAATAAAACATTAAGCACAATCCATCAGCTCTGACTTCCTAAACAGGATGAAACTTCAAGTACTGACCTAGTTTAAAAATCAACTTGTCAAAATCTCTAGTCACATTTTCTTATGTCTTACATCACTAAAAAACATCAATATGTTGCCAGCTATTTACAGTGTTTAAAACATTTTCACATTTACTATTTCACTTAAATTCTCACAGAAAGTTTATAAGAAATGTACTATTTAACTATTTTACAGATTAGGGAAACAAAAGTCCAAGCATTTTAAAGGACTTCACGAAATTCGTACAGCTAAATGTCCGAGCCAGAACATGAATTATGTCCACTGTGCTACACTATGAAACCTTCCCATTTCTGATGAATATATTTTACTACCTGAAGTTCAGAAAAAAGTGTCCTAAAACTTCTAACCTTTTCATATAGTGCACTAATGCTAAGTATTGACAATGGTTTATGTGCTTAGTCGCTCAGTTATGTCTGACTCTTTGTGACCCCATGGACTGTAGCCCAGCAGACTCCTCTGTCCATGGGGATTCTCCAGGCCAGAATACTGGAGTGGGCTGCCATGCCCTCCTCCAGGGGATCTTCCCAACCCAGGGATCGAACCCAGGTCTCCTGTATTGCAGGCAGAGTCTTCACCATCTGTGCCTCCAGGGAAACCCAACAACAGTTTCGGCTCTGGAAACATAGCCTTTAAAATTGTTAAGAAGCACACTTAGGATATTCAACAGGATTTAATTATGTAAAATAAAAATAAGCCACACAGAGAGGGGGAAAGCAGAAAGTCACATAAACACCAAACTTTAAAAAGCATTTAAAGAAAATCAGGAACCTGCAAGTTCCAGATGCTGGTTGAGTTAAGTAATGTTCTTTTTTTTTTTCCTCTTTCATTGCTGTGTCATGAACCCCACCACACATAAACACAGGTCAGGGAAGGAAACTTGAAACACTTATCAATCTGCCTGGTGGAAAAGGCTCTCTACCTGGATGTCTCTTAGATGGTACCTGTAACCTATACCTCTCTAGCCGAGTCTGACCCTGACTGCCCCAGTTTTCTCTGATTTCATTTATAGGGCCCTTGCCTTCCCTCTGTGATAATATACTTTTCACCAATGCATTCACCAGCTGGCTTGACTGTGATTCTTATTAGATGAAAAGTATCTTTTTAAAAAAGGGTTCTAAAGTACCCTATAAAAAGAAACTACATATTATTCAACTGTGTTTCCCCAGTGGCTTATAAAGGCACTGCCTCGCAGTAAGTGTTCACTCCACGTTTCTTCAATGCATGGAATCCATGTGATCATACCTGTGAGGTGTCATCTTTACAATCTGCAAAGATAAAAGCAAGGATACTGAAGGTGCCAGGAAAAGTCCTCCATTTGGTGGAAGCAAACTTAAGAAAGGTCTCTGGCGAGACACGAAGTTCAGTTCAGTCACTCAGTCGTGTCTGACACTTTGCAACCCCATGGACTGCAGCACCCCAGGCCTCCCTGTCCATCACCAACTCCCAGAGTTTACACAAACTCATGTCCATTGAGTCGGTGATGCCATCCAACCATCTCATCCTCTGTCGGCCCCTTCTCTTGCCTTCAATCTTTCCCAGCATCAGGGTCTTTTCAAATGAGTCCGTTCTTCGCATCAGGTGGCCAGAGTATTGGAGCTTCAGCTTCAGCATCAGTCCTTCCAATAAATATTCAGTACTGATTTCCTTTAGGATGGACTGGTTGGATCTCCTTGCAGTCCAAGGGACTCTCAAGAGTCTTCTCCAACACCACAGTTCAAAAGCATCAATTCTTCGGCACTCAGCTTTCTTTATAGTCCAACTCTCACACCCATACATGACTACTGGAAAAACTATAGCTTTGCCTAGATGGACCTTTGTTGGCAAAGTAATGTCTCTGCTTTTTAATATGCTGTCTAGGTTGGGCATAACATGAAGAGCCTTTATCAATTCTAAAACTTATGAGCGTAGGTCAATGAAAAATAACTTTTACTTTTGGGTTGCCTGGTAGCTACCATTCATTGTGACTTTTTAAAAAAATCCCTGCCAAAATGCCTTAAAATCCTACCTTCTCCAGGATTTATCAGTGAGATTTTTAAAGGGAGTCCTGCTTTTGGAGAATAACTGCATGTTGCACCCTTCCTAACTTAAGATTTCAAATCTCTGATTAGTAAAACTGCACTCTGAAGGCATTGTTGTAACCAAGAGGCCTCAAAGCCTCCAGTAATACATTTTAAAATGATTAGTAGTAACACTAATAATTATTTTTAATCAACTGGCACCAGACCAGGAACTTTGCATGTGCTATTTTATTGAATTCTCATCCCTTTTCTACAAGCAGTTACTGTTGTCATTGTTGACACTTGAGGAAATGAGATTTAGAGATGACATAACTTGGCTAAAGTCAAGAAAATAGGACAGGCAGGGAGAGGGTGCAAAGCAAAGTCTGTCTGTCTCCAGACCAAGCTTCACCATGCTAAGTTTAGTGATGATTCTCCAGTTCATTTAAATTTTTTTCTGTCATGCCACATGACACGTGGGAATCCAGTTACCCGAGAATCCACACCCTCTTCATTGGAAGCATGGAGTCTTAACCACTGGACCTCCAAAGAAGTCCTCCAGTTCATTTAAATTCAAGTGGAGAAAAAGAGAATGATGCTTTAGAGTCAGAGTTATCAGCAAATCTCAGTTCTTCTTCTTACTAGCTGTGGTTACCTGGGGCAAATTATTTCACCTCTTTAAGCTGAATGGGAATAAAATGAGAATAATGAGTGACCCCTTTAAAATGGGAATCTTTAAAATCTTTCAAATGGGAATAACTAATAAGTAACTCCTTTATGGTTATGATAAGTTATTGAGATGATGTCTGAAAGTGTTTAAGCCCAGGACTGAGCAAGTAATAGGCCCTCAATATATGTGTTAAATGTAGGAATATTATAAGGCTCTGAAGCAAGGGAACATCAGTGGGTTCAGAATGATGAAAAGAGATTTGAGAAAAATTAAAAGACAGAATGTATAGGACATGCTGAATCCTGGACCGAGGGAGTGAAGCAGAAGGAAGGGTGCAGAAGGAAGGGTCCAGAATGACACACAAGACTAGAACTGCACTTCTTCAAATGCTCAATGCTCCCTGACATCAAGAGCAAACACTTCACCAGTACAGGTGAATAACAGATGTACCTGTGAGTCTGGCCCAGCACTAAAAATAGGTGTCCTCAATTTTCACTGTATTTTAATCAAAGCAATAGTTACTGAGAAGATGACAGTTACTTATCTTTTGCATTTAGCCTCTTCAATCTGTAAAGTCGAGTTGATAATAATATATCACATGTTATAAATAATATGTAAAAAGCTCCTAGTACAGTGGCTGAATAGCACAGTGGCTATTCCATAACTGGTAACAATAATCATCTTGACAGTTTTAATATAATCCTAGGATCTACCAGAAATAGATGATGGGCAAAATAAGAAAAAAAAATTTCTCTCCTAAAGGAATAAAGTTACATTGGCACTACATTTAATTCAAATACTCAATTCTCTGAATTTTAGATAGAAATCTCTCTCCCCAGTTTGTATTGTGGACTTAAAAACATATATTCATCCAGTACAGTGCCTCTCTATGTAAGTTCATTCTACCAAATGTATAGCTGCATGCGTTTTGACTTAAAAAGTTTGCAGAGCTATCTTCACTATGGTAAGGCTGAAAAAATAAAAATAAAAAAAAAAGAACAGATAAATCAAAGGCTAAGGTGAGCATGACCAGTGCAGCTATACTGTAAAACAAATAGAATTATTCACAATAACAACATCAATTTATCTGCATCCCCACTTGTCCTTGAATGACTGTGTTTTCAGGAGGAAAACAAAAAAATACATGACATGGTTTACTTCTAACTCTCACCCTACCTATTAATATCTTAAAAGTAATATCTGTTTATAGCTTTCCTTCTCCCATCCCAAAAGGAAAGATCCTAAACACAGGGTTTCTTTCGGTCTTTCTGCTCCAGCTGCCACTGGGAGAGAGGGACTGAAGAAGACAAAACAAACAAAAATTAGCATCAGGGGTTTGTGACTTCAGGAGAAAATTATAGTTTAAGGGGAAATGTTTCATGTGCGTTCTCTTCTGCACTCATCCCAGTCAGGATAGCTAATAAAAAAACACAGACTGCTCTTTTAAAAACAAAAAGTTCAAGGGATGAGGGGTAAGAGGATGGAACCATCAGAGGCAATGTAGACAACCAAGAGTCTCACGTGACCATCAGAGGCAATGTAGACAACCAAGAGTCTAAAGTGAATGGCTTGCAAATACCCCTGCAGAGTGCTTTTCTCATGTGGGACCCAGCAAACTCTGCCTAGCACCCCTACCATCTGCTCTCCCTCCTTGTAGCCCAGGAGCCCGGCAAGGCTCTGCCATAGGCACCGTGTGAACCACCTTGGAACTCGTGGTCTAGGCTTCTCTGTCTTCAATCTTCCCTGCAGTTCCCTTCACGCAGAATCAAAGGAAAAGGCAGGGCTCTTATCAAAGCACAGAGGCAGTTCTGAACTTGGGGTCCTTGGCAGGAGCCCAGGGAGCCCATGGGCACTTTGAAATTACATGCACATTGTTAGGCCTACACACTTACTGTTCATTTCTCTGGTGAAAGCCCCCAATGTTTCATTACAAACGCAAATGGATTCTTGACATGGAAAAAGCTTGAAAACCACTGCACTAGACAGTGTTTGAACCAAAAACGTACCTATGAAGACCTAGACTGATACTGAGGTGTAGGCTTTTATACAATGTTCATACTGAACAATTTTTGTGACCCAAGTAATGGGAATTTGGGATTTCTAAGCAATAGGGAAAGAGACACACAGAATGCCACAATGGAAAAGGAATGCCACAATGGAAAAATGCCCTCAGAATATATGTCCTTGGAAAGAACATGGTCCCCAACTGATTTTCCCAGAATTTTGGAACTGGGAGGGACCTAAAAGGGCCAGTTCTGGCTCCTTTAAGGCCCAGAGAAGCTAAAATTCATTCAAGATCACACTCCCAGAACACAGACAGGAGTAGAAAAGATGCCCTCTCCTAAGCCCTCCTCTATTCTGTTTCCACCACACCACTGGAACAGAAAACAATTAAAAGAACCATTCATTGAAATACTTGGGAAAAAATTGAGTGAAACTGAATAAATGCATAAGTACCTTTCACTTCGCACATCAAATGTGGTAACAAAAATCAGACCGGGAAACTAACAAGTAGACATAACTCTTAAGACCTGTCTGGGTGGGTGCTTCAATATCTGATTGCTTGGGGTCTAATAAATTATGGATAAAATGGCCATCTGCATGGAGACAACAGAGGGAAAGCATACCGTCTACCGACTTCTGAATGGCTGCCGGCAGTTCTCTGAGAATTCAGTACTATCAGCCAGGAAACATTCAAACCAGGTCCTTGCAGGGCTAGGATGTACAAGGGACCATATGGTCCCAGCAGAACACTTCAAACAGGCAGCTGTACAGTTATAATTAAATCTGTAGTAGTCATGCTATTATTTATTTAGCAGATTTTTTTAAATGTACCCTTCACCGAGGTCTCTGAGAACACACACCAAATTAGAACAATGGAAAATACTGAAGGAGCAGAGAAAGGGAAACGGGGCTGACACAGCCACAGGCAACAGCTTTCCGAAAATCTCCCCGGGAGGCTCTTCACTTGTACCTGACTGAGCATCAGGAGGCGATGATCACTTTACTGACATGAGTCACAAGCCCAAGGGTCTGTTCACTCCTTTGTTCCATGGTACACTCCACTGCAAAGGTCTACCTCTTTGAATTTTGAATCCCTATGTATCATTCAGTTGACACTCATCAAATCAGAAAATCTTAAAAAGAACTCGAAAATGATTTAGTGCAACTCCATCCAATAACTATATTCCTAACATCAAGTCACTTGTGTGTGTGTGTGTGTGTGTGTGTGTGTGTGTGTGTTTTTAATGTGATAGTGAAAGAAAAAAGCATTCAACTCAAGAATTACTTCAAATATCACCTGTGTCCACTCCCCAGCCCCTGGCATAATTCATTCTCCACTCTCTGGTCAAAGACATTCTGGAGGAGGAAATGGCAACCCAACCCACTCCAGTATTCTTGCCTGGAGAATCCCCATGAACAGAGGAGCCTGGTGGGCTACAGTGCAGAGGTCACAAAGAGTCGGATACGACTGAGCAACTGGACTGAGCAACTGAACAGGCAGGCAGACCCTACATTATTTACAGACTTCTCCCACAGTCTATAATCAGAACCCCTAAAAGACAGAAACTGTATCCTATTATTTCTATAGCCCTGATTGCAAATGCAATGCTTAGCCAAGAGGGACTTAATAAAACTTCATTAATAAGTTTGTAATGAAGCTCTGGTTCCTATCTAATTCATACTAGTATTAAAAATAAAAACTGTCTCCATGAAACATGTCCCCACAAACACAAGTTTATGACAAGAGCAACAGACAATAAACCTATTCTCTTTTACTGGAACGTAGGCTTCATGAACTTCCTATCCCTCAAACCTTCTCATCGCTACAAGTTAAGGGTGAGTTACTTCAATTATTCTTCTCTGGCTAGTGCCCAGGCACCTCACCATCCTAGTTCCCATAACTACGTCTCCTCAACTGTCTTTGAAAATGGGCACCTTTGGGGAACCCCCTGGTGGCCCAGTGGTTAAGACTCCACACTTCTACTGCTGAGGGCACGGGTTCAATCCCTGATAGGGAAACAAAGATCCCACAAGCCACACAGTGCAGCCAAAACAAAATCCTACTACTAATAATAAAATAAACAGTTTTAAAAAGAAGATGAATACCTTAAAAAAAAAAAACTGAATCCAATGAAAGTTGCAAATTTTCTGTCCAAATACAGTGGAATTTTCTCCATTACTCACCTCATGTTTGAACTTACATAGCATATAATCATTCCTGTTAAATTCTTTGTGGGTTCAGCCCATCAAGATCATTCTCCATCTTGATTCTAATCATTTAAAATTTAAGTAGCTAGCCATGTCTGTTTTGTGTCCTCTGAGAATCTGATAAGCAAGCATTGTGTCTTAAACCAAACTGCTAATAAATCTGCTCAGCAGGATGCTAAAAAGTACCATGGTTTTAGAAGTTCCTTCCACATCTACATTGGTTATTAATCCACACACTTGAGTACAATTATTCTCTAGCTGAGAACCTCTGATGGTTGCAAGCCCTTGGTTCATCAAAGTGTTTACCACTATATCATCAGGAACCTTATGGATGCCTTACTACCATACATCCAAGTGGCCTGCCCAGAAAAAAAAATGTGATATATAAATATACTTTTGTTCCTCTATTTAAAAATATGGGGCAATAATTCAGATCACAGGTTGGCAAACTTTCTTTTAAAGAGGCCAAATTAGGCTTTGTAGGCAACATACGGTCCCAGTCATACATTATTTTTTTTCCCAACACCCTTTAAAACTTAGCTTGCCAACCATACAAAAACAGACTACCAGCAGGGTCACTACCAATGAGCCACAGTTTGCCAGATATCATCTTTGCAACTTTGAAGCAAATGCCCTACTGGTGAAGACAAACACTGAACCAAAAGTTACAATAAGCAGTCAGAGGATGGCAGCTGGGGGGGCACCACGATGGAGCAGCACAACGTGTGAAGAGAGCTCACAGCATAGGCTCTCTAGCCTAAACCAGGGGTCCCAGGAGATACCCCTGCAGAGGTGACGCAGACTGAGAAATTATGGGGGAACCCCAGTTGCCTGGGCAGGAAGAGCACTTCAGTCAGTGGAAACTATGTGCAAAGGGCCTGGGGAAGGGGAAGACTGGCTTAATAGTGGACCTGGGAAGTACACATGCATGGTCAGAGTAAAATCGACGAGGGAAAGAACCTTGCAAAAGGCCTCTGGAGAGAGACGTTGAGCAAGATAACAAAGGGCTTTGAAGACCATGCTCAGGATTCTGGGGTCATCGCAAAAAAAAAACAAAAACAGTTTCAAGTCATCAGTGATACTCTCTGTACCCTCCTTCAAGACACAGCCTCTCTTGTAATATCTATATACTTTATGGGCTTCCCTGGTGGCTCAGATGGTAAAGAATCTGCCTGCAATGCAGGAGACCCAGGTTCGATCCCTAAGTTGGAAAGATCCCCTGGAGAAGGGAATGGCTACCTACTCCAGTACTTTTGCCTGGAAAATCCCAAGGACAGAATAGCCTAATGGGCTACAGTCCATGGGGTCTCAAAGGGTCGGACACGACTGAGCAACTAACTTCAACACTTTCAAAGTGCTTTGCAAAGCTTACACATTCCTAGGTTTAAAAATCACATGGTTTGCATGAATGTAAAAACAATTTTTAATATACTACTACAGAAGACTGGCTAGTGGCTTGTTACTTTCAGGAAAGAAGAGAGGAAAAAGAAAACATCACCACTATAAAATCTTACCTGTATACTCTTATTTAAATATAAAATCATTCTAAGTTAAGATCTATTCTAGTAAGAACTAGAAATTCCCCTGTTTTATTTTGCTACTTACTCTTGAACCATTCCCAAAATAACAAATATATTGTCTCATTTATTTCATTGGTTCCATTTCCCCTTACTTTGTTTCATAGTTTGTCTTATTCTTCTATTCACAAGGAGGCAGCAGAAAGCAGGTGGGGAAAGGGAAGTAGTATTTTTTTAGCACCTAATTAGTCTGTGCCTGGAATACTTCACATATTATTTACCTCTTTTTAGCCTCATAAGAACAGGAAAAGTAAGTTTTACCAACT